>NC_139624.1:50263809-50463809 GCF_964638095.1 Poromitra crassiceps
GAGCAGGTGGGTGGTGCAGTAGAAATCAGGGGAACCAGGTGGGTGGTGCAGTAGGTGTCAGGGCAACCAGGTGGGTGGTGCAGTAGGTGTCAGGGGGAACCCAATCTGGGAACCCATCGGTTTCTCTAACCTCTGGGGGCAGCCCCGTTTCAATGTGGTGCAACAGGAACTCAAGAGGCGCGGTTGGCAGTGGAAGAAAATCCCTTTTCGCTCCCTGCAAGCTCTGCCATTGGCTCCAACCGACCGGCTCTGCTGATTAATGGATTTATTTTCCGCTCCCTGCATGTCGCTCTCAAATCCGTCCGTCGCTATGAAACAACAATAACAACTCCAGCTCATTGCTAGTAGCAAGTAGCAACTTGCTGTAGGTTTTGACGACACACCGGTCACGTTCACTTCATTTTGATCGGGTAAAGCGCAGCATGCCTGCGAGTGCTGTTGCACCCATTTTGACGGAGCCTGCTGGCAGATTTTCGATGCAAGTTGAAAGTCTGTCTCACAAGATTAGGGGGAACCAGGTGGGTGGTGCAGTAGGTGTCAGGGGGGACCAGGTGGGTGGTGCAGTAGGTGTCAGGGGGGACCAGGTGGGTGGTGCAGTAGGTGTCAGGGGGGACCAGGTGGGTGGTGCAGTAGGTGTCAGGGAGAACCAGGTGGGTGGTGCAGTAGGTGTCAGGGGGGACCAGGTGGGTGGTGCAGTAGGTGTCAGGGGGGACCAAATGAGTGATGCAGTAGGTGTCAGGGGGAAGCAGGTGGGTGGTGCAGTAGGTGTCAGGGGGAAACAGGTGGGTGATGCAGTACATGTCAGCGGGGACCAGGTGGGCTGTGCAGTAGGTGTAAGGGGAACAAGGTGGGTGGCGCAGTGGTGTCTTGGGGAAGCAGGTGGGTGGTGCAGTAGGTGTCAGGGGGGAGCAGGTGGGTGGTGCAGTAGGTGTCAGGGGGGTGTCCACCCGCTATGCCGACCACCCGCAATGCCGACCTTAGGTTTAGGCGTGGGGGGTGGGAGAGGTTAGGTTTTGGGTTAGGGTCTGGGGGAGGTTAGGTTTAGGCGTGGGGGTGGGAGAGGTTAGGTTTTGGGTTAGGGTCTGGGGGAGGTTAGGTTTAGGCATGGGGGCTGGGAGAGGGGAGGTCGGAACAGCGGGAGGTCGGAACAGTAACATGGAACCGTCAGGGGGAAGCAGGTGAGTGGGGCAGTAGGTGTCAGGGGGGAGCAGGTGGGTGGTGCAGTAGGTGTCAGGGGGAAGCAGGTGAGTGGGGCAGTAGGTGTCAGCTGTCAGGGGGGACCAGGTGGGTGGTGCAGTAGGTGTAAGGGGAACAAGGTGGGTGGTGCAGTAGGTGTCAGGGGGAGCAGGTGGGTGGTGCAGTCAGTGTCAGGGGGAAAAAGGTGGGTGGTGCAGTAGGTGTCAGGGGGAGCAGGTGGGTGGTGCAGTAGGTGTCAGGGGGAGCAGGTGGGTGGTGCAGTCAGTGTCAGGGGGAAAAGGTGGGTGGTGCAGTAGGTGTCGGGGAAAAATATGGGTGATGCAGTAGGTGTCGGGGAAAAAGGTGGGTGGTGCAGTAGGTGTCAGAGATTCGTTTTGGGCCTAGGAAGGCAGATGCACACATTTTGTGTGATACTGGCCCAAGAGAAAAATAATCTTCGTTGTTTCAATAATGAGAGACTAGTAGAACGTTTAACAAGCTTTAATGATACAACAAATTAATTTTGGCGTATGACTCCATGATATGACGACGCTCTCCTGAGATGATGAGAGGGCGTCGTCACTGAAGAATAGGATAGGAAATCCCCCATAGGGAATTCTTCAGGAGTCATGACGATGCTGGTGGGCAGGGGAGGAGGTGGGGCAAAAACAACTGCTTCAGCGATGATGATCAGCAACTGAGAATGACACATGGCACACAGCACATAGCAAACAGAGTAAAACATACCCCCTAAAGACTCAAGCCCTGTTCCCTCACTCCCTCTAATGGCCGCCATCTGAAAGTGGTTGAGTCATCAAGTCTGGAAGGGATCCACATTGGATAAATAGGAGGATTGGGACAGCAGAGCCCTTTGCACTTAACAAGATGATGTTGGCTCTGGCAGGTTTGGGGCTCGCTATATTGTTTATTGTCAAGACACCTAAGGTGTTTGAGGGATAGACTCCCTGATGAGTCACACACACACACACACACACACACACACACACACACACACACACACACACACACACACACACACACACACACACACACACACACACATACATGTACACACACACACACACTTTTCCCACCATCCTCTCAGTATCTCTCCTCTGAGAGTTTAGGAACAGTTCGTCCAGAGTTGGAATGAGCGTTGTCTTCATTATTAGTTCCTACTTGTAAACTCGGGGCAAATCCATCTACCCCGACTTCATGGAGGTCCAAAATCAGAAATTTGTACCTCCAACTTGTCTCAAACGTACATTACAGTTGTCAATTCATACTTTACTTTTACTTTATTTCATTTGGCAGACGCTTTTATCCAAAGCGACTTACATCACATTTCAATACAATTCATTCAGAGAAATACAAACAATGAAAACATAACTAAAACCATATATAATCAATAAGGGTTAATCAATTCCGGAGGGACCCAGGTGTAGCCCGAAAAGGTAAGTTTTTAGTCTCCGGCGAAAAATCGGCAGTGTCTCGGCCAGCATGACGAAGGGGGGAAGTTCATTCCACCATTGCGGAGCCATGGAGGAGAACAGTCTTGAACGAGACAAGCGTTCCCCGGGGCCACGTAGCGATGGAGGGGCGAGGCGAGCCGTGCAGGTGGAGGAGCGGAGGGAACGGTGGGATGTTTGGAAGCTGACCAGGGATTGTAAGTAGAGCGGGGCTGACCGGTGAACTGCACGGTAGGTCAGTACCATGGTCTTGAATTTGATACGGGCCAAGATGGGGAGCCAGTGAAGGTCACGAAAAAGGGGAGTGACATGGGAGAATTTAGGTAAGTTGAACACCAGATGGGCAGCAGAATTTAGAATGAGTTGGAGGGGTTGGATGGCCGAGGCAGGTAGCCCCGCCAATAGGACATTACAGTAGTCAAGGCGGGACAGGACGAGTGCCTGGATCAGGAGCTGAGCTGCCTCCCTAGTGAGGAACGGACGGATCTTTCTAATATTATACAGTAAAAACCTACAGGAGCGGGCGGTTGCTGAGATGAAGGCTGAGTTGGAAAGCTGGTTATCTAAAGTTACACCAAGGTTCTTAACAGTATTTGACGGTAGTATAATGATGTTGTTGATAGTGATGGAGAGGTCAGAGAGTGGACAATCTTTCCCAGGGAGGAAGAGGAGCTCGGTTTCGTTGGGGTTAAGTTTAAGATGATGGGCAGTCATCCAGGAGACAATGTCCTTAAGGCAGGCGGTGAGACGTGACTGGATTAGGGTGTCGGAAGGGGGAAAAGAGAGGAAAAGTTGAGTGTCATCTGCATAGCTGTGGTAGGAGAAACCGTGGGAAGTGATTATGTGACCAAGGGACCTAACATATAGAAGGAACAGGAAGGGGCCGAGGACAGATCCCTGGGGGACACCCGTGTTCAGAATGCAAATTCAATTCATCATGGCTACTAGTGAAAAATGGGGAACATCAGAGTGCAGTGCAATAGACCTTATTCACAGCGCGGCCATCTTGGATTACGTCATCGCACAGGGTGGCAAAGTTGCGACAACAACAATGTATTGTTGCTGTGTGCCCGGGCTGCAACTCGGATAAACGTCGGGAATCTGGCAAATCATTGTCGTTCCATCGTTTCCCAGCTAACGACAAACTCAGGAGACAATGGATTGTGAAAATCCGGAGGGATATTGGACCGAATTTCCAGGTAAAACAAGATTTTGCTTAGCGTTAGCCCGTTAGCGTTATCTAGCACCACGTTAGCATTACAGCCTAGCTAGCTTTCAGATTGCATTAATACATGCTATGTAATGTACACGAGCTGAAATATCAACGCACATCTTTGACTTAATATTTAAGAAGCAAAACCCACCAGATTTAACCAAGATTTCATGTGTAGCAACCATGTAAAGGCTCACATCCCTTGCAACGTCAACGTTACTGTAACTTGTCTTGCTGTCACCCGACCTCAAATGTTCAGGTTTATAAATGCTAATTCAGTAACGTGATGTGGTTATATGCTCAATGGAACACATATTTATTCTGTGTAATGTTCATACAGATTACATCAAACACAAAGGTGTGTTCAAAGCACGTCAACCCTGAGTGTTTTGAGGCTGGCCTGGCTGGGAAGACATACCTGGTTCCAGACAGTGTCCCCCAGCTGTTTCCATGGACTAAACCCACCCGTGTCAGGAGATGTATCACCATAGTGTAGTAAGTGAATATTATATATTATATTATATGTATTTTAAGTACTGTGAGCACTAATGAGGGTTTGTTTATATACTCTCTCTGTGTGTGTGTGTGTGTGTGTGTGTGTGTGTGTGTGTGTGTGTGTGTGTGTGTGTGTGTGTGTGATGTAATGCCTCTTGAACTATGACTGGTAGCCTCTATTCTTTTTTCCTTTCTGTAAGAGGAGCTGTGTAGTATTGTGTATTTATCTGTTGTGTTTTTTGTGTCTATCTATCTATCTATATATCTATCTATCTATCAGTAAGGAGCGTGCAGGTGGAGAGGGATTTCAAACGGGTTTGCTCCAGGCGCGCAGACTTTGAGGGTCTTGCCTCTGCACTACGCAAACAGAAGTCCATCCAGACAAGCGACATGAAGAGAGGAATCACGCTTGAGCTGGAGGCAGCAGCGATGTATTCTGAAGTCACACGTCACCAGTTTCCCCAGTGGGTTTTTGGTGAATACAAATGCCCCCCATCTAGGATGTCCACCTGACAGGAGAGTCACAGATCTGAATGCAGACCCCTGCCATGGCCTTCTTGAAATAAAATGCCCAAATAAGGACAGCTACAGGAGTTGCCCATACCTAATTGAAAAGGAGGATGGTAAATATTCTCTAAAGCATGGCCTCTTGACCGATTAAAAAAAAAAAACATTTGTTTGAAATCATCTGTCATTCATTCTTTCAGGTTCCCATAGGGCTTCACAATTATGTCAACATCACAATTTAATCATGGTTTTTACAAAGTTCAAGGGTATTTCTTGTTTACTATTCAGCACAATATTGCATTTTGAAATAGCATGTCACATCAGTGCCATGGATACCTGATTAGGAAGTGTAATGCAGTGTTTCTCAAACTTAAAAATGTCAAGGTCTCCCCTTAACTCAGTTACAGTTAGACTTGTATGGGCAGAGGTGTAGTGCTATCTAGAGAAGTGGGGGAACGCACCTACTGTATATGGGGAGCACCTGCACACGCACAGGTCCCAACAAAGCCCCCCCCCCCCCCCCCGCGCACGCACACACGCTAACGTTCACGCAGCCTATTCATTAATTAATCGTTCGGGGCGGGCAATCGCTTATATCAACGAATTAAACGAGCAAACTCACGGATTCCTCAAGTGCTGCAAACCACTGTCACTGACACACGACTAACTTGTGTCCTCTATAAACACTGCAGAAGCCCGTGACATTTGCAGCTCTGAAACTAAAATACGTATATGGGCACAGCAGAGCAGAGTCAGTTATCAACACAAACAGCTAAACAATCTCTCAACCAGCGATCACACAAGTTGCACAAGGCAACTGGCATCTGGCGATGCAAATTGCAATGGGGTGATTAACGCTAACTTTTGATTCAACCGCGTTGAAAAGAAACACGCTTTTAACATTGTTTCTTCATGCTTGTAAACGTACCTTTTTAGCAGCTGGTCCGAAAAATGAAAGGATGTTTGGCTGCCTTTTTCATCTTTACTTGTTATAGTGAGGTACTGGTGGAAAAAAATATATTTTGATGCTGAAAAAGCCAGTATGTTTCAGTATAGCTTTTATTAAACTGAGGTTTCCCCCACGCTGTAGCTAGTTAAGGTGGAATGTTTCCTTTTCCTTCAAGCCACGAGTTGATGCTGTGTGAATCATTCAGCCCACCTTAAATATAGTTACGGTGGAATGTTTCCTTCTTTCTTCAAGCCGCGAGTTGATGCTGTGTGAATAATTCAGTCCACCTTAAATATAGGACGAATGACAACGTTGTCAAGTTTCACTCGTTTTATTGGCTCGACATGCACACACACACTGACACACACAAAACACCCCTTGGAGAAGTATGGGAACGCTGTTCCCATGCGTTACACCGGGACTACACCTATGTGTATGGGTCAATTTAGACCCCCCTAAAGGAACCCACAGAGTCCCTGGAATCCACTTTGAGAACCACTGGTGTAATGGAAAGAATATTGGCTACTCTGAGTTTTAACTCATTCTCTGCCAAAGACGTACCCGGACGTACTTTTAACAATGGCGTTCTGTGCCAAAGACGTACTCGGACGTACTTTCATGTTTTGGCTGTTTACATTACATCAGACACTTTCCCAGCCTGTGACATTGTTTCAGGTCAAACTGATAAAAGGAACCCGCTAGTTTAGTATTTATGGGTGGAGCCTGTGGTCGAAACAGAGTCCGACCCAGAGTTCTCGGATGGCGACGATGGCGAGGAAGATCCAATGGGAGAAAGTAATCCAGAGATGTGTTGATCAGCGGAGGAATGAGGAAATGATCGATCAGTTTGACGGGTAATCCAGAGGGTGGTGAGGACGTGTTGAATAGCCGAGGGGAAAACGGGAACGATCAAACAGCAGGGAGGATAGGACAGGGAGACATGGACGAGGACGGGTGGACCAGAACAAAACAAAATAAACACACGAACAGCTAACAATAACGAAAAGTAAGGACGCGGGCAGAAGCGACAGTCACAGCAGCAGACACCAGCAGTACTCAGACCCGGAAACAACGTAACGTAAACGATAAAAGGGGGATCGTGTGTGTGTGTGTGTGTGTGTGTGTGTGTGTGTAGGTGTGTGTGTGTGTGTGTGTGTGTGTGAGAGAGAGAGTGTGTGAGTGTGACCACATAAGGGTTCGTTCCATTTGTTTATGCTTTTATCAAGCTAAGCTAAAAATCCACATGGCAACTGTAAAAGTAAATTATTTATTTGATTTTGTGCACATATTTATCATACTTTGATAAATACTGCGGCCAAGCCTCATCTGTCAAGAAACCCCAGGGGCCAGACTCTCTCTCTCTCTCTCTCTCTCTGTAGCCGCTCACTGGGCGGGATGGACCGACACAGCTCCCTCAAATACATTCTCTTATTTTTTATTTTTTATTTATTTATTTGGGAAAACAAATACTGTATAATGTGTCTGATGTGTCACTGAGGCAAAAAATAAAAGGCTCAAAAGAGAGTTCTGCTTGAAACGGTGTCCTTCACTAAAAACCTCTTTTTCTCATATTTATGTTCCAAGGAGGGCATTTTTAGTGAAAACAAGCTAACTTCCACTGCTTGTAACTAAACAAGGAAACATGGGAGAGTTTCAGTTTTTTACAAGGGGTAAGAAGAGAGTCTCTGCTTTATTGTGAGATATTTTGTGTAATTTTATTCCTAGCACAGAATATTCTGTGGGTCCTGGAAGATCAGGAAATATGCTCAAAATCCTGGCACTGGGAGCACACAGACCGAAATGACCCTGGCAGAGAATGAGTTAAAGACCAACTTTGTGTGTTTAAACTTTTTTCCTCAAGAGATGAAGGATTGCAATCACAAAGACAACATTATACAAAGGGATTGTTTTTAATTAAATTCAGAAATAATAATTACAATACATTTCAAAGTGCTTTTTCCTTTATCATTCAAAGTGTAATTTCAATGATTAGACTCACACGGGGGAAAACTAAAACAGATGCCGTTAATATGCCTCCAAACGTGTTTCTTTGGCTCTTTAAAAATAGCAGATATGAGCATGTTGGTCTTCTATTTTTGAAAAATCTTGAAAAGTTGTGCAAATCTTTGATTATATATATATATTTTTTTTGGAAGCGAACATTTTTAACTCAAATCTTTGCTTCTGGGGGTCCCTGGAACAAAATATTTTGAGATGGTTCGTGTGACTTCAGAATACAACGCTGCTGCCTCCAGCTCAAGCGTGATTCCTCTCTTCATGTCGCTTGTCTGGATGGACTTCTGTTTGCGTAGTGCAGAGGCAAGACCCTCAAAGTCTGCGTGCCTGGAGCAAACCCATTTGAAATCCCTCTCCACCGGCACGCTCCTTACTGATAGATAGACACATAAAACACAACAGATAAATACACAATACTACACAGCTCCTCTCTTACAGAAAGGAAAAAAGAATAGAGGCTACCAAGTTCAAGAGGCATTACAAACATTACACACACACACACACACACACACACAGAGTATATAAACAAACCCTCATTAGTGCTCACAGTACTTAAAATACATAATATTCACTTACTACACTCTGGTGATACATCTCCTGACACGGGTGGGTTTAGTCCATGGAAACAGCTGGGGGACACTGTCTGGAACCAGGTATGTCTTCCCAGCCAGGCCAGCCTCAAAACACGCAGGGTTGACGTGCTTTGAACACACCTTTGTGTTTGATGTAATCTGTATGAACATTACACAGAATAAATATGTGTTCCATTGAGCATATAACCACATCACGTTACTGAATTAGCATTTATAAACCTGAACATTTGAGGTCGGGTGACAGCAAGACAAGTTACAGTAACGTTGACGTTGCAAGGGATGTGAGCCTTTACATGGTTGCTACACTACATTGAAATCTTGGTTAAATCTGGTGGGTTTTGCTTCTTAAATATTAAGTCAAAGATGTGCGTTGATATTTCAGCTCGTGTACATTACATAGCATGTATTAATGCAATCTGAAAGCTAGCTAGGCTGTAATGCTAACGTGGTGCTAGATAACGCTAACAGGGGCTAACGCTAAGCAAAATCTTGTTTTACCTGGAAATTCGGTCCAATATCCCTCCGGATTTTCACAATCCATTGTCTCCTGAGTTTGTCGGAAACGATGGAACGACAATGATTTGCCAGATTCCCGACGTTTATCAGAGTTGCAGCCCGGGCACACAGCAACAAGACATTGTTGTTGTCGCAACTTTGCCACCCTGTGCGATGACGTAATCCAAGATGGCCGCGCTGTGAATAAGGTCTATATGCCTTCCAGCTGTGAAAATACTGTCGTCATCCAAGGACTTAAAAATCAGATTTAAAGTAATCTTATTATTTATTTTCTCTTGTCTTTATTTGCATAATTGGTGTTGCAGTAATCCCAAAGTAATGGAAAGTAATCAAGTTACATTAGTTTAATATTGTGAAACTTGGATCACGTTACTGATTACAATCTTTAACAGGTAGTAATAGTATTGGATTTTTTTTTTTAAAGTAACGAGTTCACCAATGACCACAGTTGTGAATAATTCTACGCCTAAAGGGCGTGGTTAAATGGTTAAGGCCGGGTTTAGCGCCGAGGGGAAAATAGGGACTGCGCCTGACCACGCCCACTAATAGCGCTGCACCTGGCATTAAATGCTATTTTAAGGCCAGGGGGAAGATAGGGCCCACAGTGTACAAAAATAGTGTATATTAATAACTGTGTGTCCATTGCCACACTGCTACCCCTGGCTCCTATTGTATTATTGGCAGATAAGCATCCAGTAATTGAACTCTTAGCTCTGAACAAAATGGCCACAATACAGGAAGATGTTCGCTTTAATAACAAGCCTCCACTGAATGCTGCAGGCCAGTGACAGAGGAGTCCATTTGGGCTCGAGCTTGGTCAGTTTCCTCAAGATGAATGGATTCTTTCGTTCATAGAGTGAGAGATTATAGGCTGTCCAACCAGGGGATGCACCATCACGGTCCAAAGTGAACCCAGATTGGGGGTCAAAGAACTTTGTACATTTTAAAGTAAAATGCATTAATCTGGTGCACTTTGAGAGCAAAATTAAGAGGCTAGTAGATCTATGAAGAACTACACACATTACATTAATATCCTCTTCACTATGCTGTGGCTTTACAATGCCAATTTATTCAATATGTCTCTGTCTTCTTGCACACTCCCAGCCATTTGGAAATGTTCCAGAATAACTCCACTTCACAAAGGTGGTGATCCCCTTGATCCCAATAACTATAGACCGATTTCTGTTATCAGTGCTGTTGCAAAAATATTTGAAAAACTAATTTACAATCAATTATCCCTGTATCTCAACCACTTCAATTTATTATCCCAATCTCAATCTGGTTTCAGGCCGAATTTCTCCACCACTACTGCTCTTCTTAAATTTACTAATGATGTTACTTCATCCTTTGATCATGGTCAGTTTACTGGTTCTATCTTTGTTGATCTTACCAAGGCGTTTGATATGGTTGACCATCATCTGCTTCTTGATAAGCTTTACGCCATTGGACTGTCTCGTCAGGCTTTGCTTTGGTTCAACGCATACCTGCATAACAGGCATCATTGTGTGCTATTAAATGGCTGTCAGTCCGACTATGTGGTTATGGAAAGGGGGGTGCCCCAAGGTTCCACGTTGGGGCCTCTCCTCTTCTCTATTTTTATAAATGATCTCCCGCAAATTTGTTCAGACTGTCATGTGCAATTATATGCCGACGATACCGTCATATATACATCTAGTTCAGATATTCAACAGATTCAGAACTCACTGCAATCCGATTTCAATCTATTACAAAACTGGTTTTACAATAACAAACTGTTACTGAACAAAAATAAGTCATGCTGTATGCTGTTTGGCACAAGGTTTAAACTTGCCCGTATCTCCAACACACTACATATTAATTTTTCTGATGGTTCACTGCTTGAGAAAGTTGATGTCTTTAAATATCTGGGCGTTTGGCTTGACCCAGAACTCGCCTTTAGACCGCACATTGACTCTGTGATTAAAAAAGTAAATTGCAACTTGAGAATATTATACCGTTCAATTAACTGTTTCACTTTCCATGTAAGAAAACGTATTATTTCCCAATTAGTACTTCCTATAATTGATTATGCTGATATTGTTTACCAAAACACCATAGCTTCTCACCTGCGTCCTCTGAATGTTGTGTTCAATAGTCTGTGTAGATTCATTTTAAGATGTCCATATCTCACCCACCATTGTAACATGTATCATTCACTTAACTGGCTATCTCCTAACTCTAGAAGACATTTTCATTGGCTGCAATTCATTTTCAAATGTATCAACTTCAACTACCCATCTTACCTTAAACAGTACTTAATCCCCCATATTTCTTTATATCCGCTTAGACACTCCCAATATCCTTCATTTGTTGTCCCCAATACTCTCACTCAATCCGGGCGTAGGGCATTTCATTTCAAAGCACCATCCGATTGGAACAACCTGCCAAATTCCCTGCGCTCTACTACCTCACTATTCATGTTTAAAAATGCATTACTTACTCATTTAAAAACAACCTGTTCTTGTTTCTAACTACTTTAACTACTGTAAATTGCCCTTGGGTGTGGGCATGTGTGTGTGTGTACGTGTGTGTGTGTGGGTGTGTATGCGTGTCTGTGTGTGTTATGATTGTGCGAGGTTTGTACCTCTACATGTTCATGTAAACCTGCAACTCTCTTTTGTTGTATTGTTGATGCTTTCTGTTCTTATGTAGGTCCCCCTCTAAAACGAGATGATTCATCTCAAGGGGTTTTCCTTCAATAAAGTTCAATATATACAATGATGAAAAAATATGAGTGAGTTGAGTTGAGAGGTCAAGTACAGATTTATTTTATTCAGAACCACAATGAATCGAGAAATTGCATTGAATAATTTTGAATACAATGAAATATAGATATCTACAGAATTGAAGTCCTTGAGTCAGCAAAACATAGACACACCCTCGACGACAGGGACAGATAAAAGAAACGGACCTAAGAGCCTTGGTGCTCTCCTGCACAGGCAGGGAGCCAGACGGGAGACCGTCACTTAAATGGAATTGTCTCAGCTCCAGGAGGGAGTGTGCAGACAACAGGAAAAATAGAAAAGATACGGGAGAACCGTCACTTAGATGGTCTCGACTCCATCAGGGAGTGAGCGGAGACAGGCAGGCCACTTTAGATGAGAGAGAGTTAGCTCTGGGATAGGGCAAAAGAAGCATGATAAGTGCCTGTGCAAAATTCCCCCGTGAACATACGGTTGGAGCACAAAGGTTTGAGACATATATTAGAGACCGGCAGGCCATATTAGATGAGAGAGAGATAGCTCTGGGATAGGGCAAAAGAAGCACGATAAGTGCCTGTGCAAAATTCCCCCGTGAACATACGGTTGGAGCACAAAGGTTTGAGATATATATTAGAGACCGGCAGGCCACATTAGATGAGAAAGAGATAGCTCTGGGATAGGGCAAAATAAGCACGATAAGTGCCTGTGCAAAATTCCCCCATGAACATACGGTTGGAGCACAAAGGTTTGAGATATATATTAGAGACCGGCAGGCCATATTAGATGAGAGAGAGATAGCTCTGGGATAGGGCAAAAGAAGCACGATAAGTGCCTGTGCAAAATTCCCCCGTGAACATACGGCTGGAGCACAAAGGTTTGAGATGCATATCAGAGATAGACAGGTTTTTATTTAGACAGGTTGGCCACCTCAGATAAGAAATCGTTAAAAGCCAAGAGTGATGCTTAAATAGGGAGTGTATAATGAACTCCATGTTGAAAATTAAGGTAATGTATATTGGATAATGATGTCATGTATATTGGACAGAATGTAATGGACAATGATAGTATGCTTTGTAAGGAGAAGTGTTAACTTATATAAAACCTATAAAACCCAAGGATTTTTTATTTATTTATTTTTCTTCTTCAAAGCATCATTGAGAAGGGTCCACACATCCAATAAGGTAAGAGGCATGAATTTGGGTTCAGATAATTAGCCTCCTCCATGCATGTAGAAATGACAGAATGATCTCGGGCTATATATATATATATATATATATCATTGTGTGTTTATGGATTTGCGGTTGTTAGGCCTATATACTGATGAGCGAGAACCGAAAGGTAAAAAGATGTATAACTAACAAACTTTGTGGATTCACTGTTTTCGTAATTGGTTTTACTGTGTAATGTAATGTAATGTAATGTAATGTAATGTGTGTGTGTGTGTGTGTGTGTGTGTGTGTGTGTGTGTGTGTGTGGGGGGGGGGTTCACTTAGCTTTGGGCATGTTTCCTCCTCAAATATTTTGGGCATTTTGGCGGTTTTTGAACACCTCTTGGGCTTGAAACCACCAGCTGTATCTGGCAACACTGTTCAACATCACATTTCTGTAGTGAAATTGAAAGTAACCTTTCAGTAAGGTGTTGAGTGAGTTGGTAAGGTGTGTTGAGAAAGTAAGCCTTTCTCAACAATACAGCAGTCTTAGGGCCCTATCTTCCCAACGGCAGTAATTTTGCGTTAGCGCCCGTTTTGCGCTGGAATAGCACCACGCAAAGCCCTAATTGTGGGCGTGTCGGCCTGCTGCGCTTCACGTCATCTCGGCGCACATCTCCGTATAGGCATGTTTATGCCCAAAAGCATTGTGGAGGTGTGGTCATGCCCATAAAACCACAGCGTCACATCAGCAGCTTCCTCCTTCACTAAGAGGGACTAGAGTGAGAGAGAGAAAGAGGGAGAGAGAAAAGATAACCTAGATGGGGAGAGGGAGAGAGAGGGAGATAGAGAGAGATGTGAGGCTGTCATGCATAGAAATCAAATAACGTGCTCATGCCCACCTGCAGGGCCGGTTCCAGAACAAGATGACTAGGGGTGCATCCTAGATAGGAAGGGGTGCAGATGCCCGGCCAAAGGCCGGCCGCCCGAAAAATTTGACATGTTATTTTACTAAAAATAATGCATTTGACCATCATTTCAAGTAGAATGATACCACCCAAGCAAGAATATTTCAAGTGTTTCAAGTGCTTTACTGAAATATTTAGACCATAATGATAATACAATTATCTCAACCTTAAAAGGTTACATATAGGTGCCAAAAAGCCATAAAATCACATCAAAGAACAAAGAAAAACAACTATAATTCAAGTTTAAACAGTAAGTGTGTAGCTGTAGCATTTATTAAAAAAAAAAAAAAAAAAAAAAAAACTTTTCAACTGAGCATGCAGACAATTAAAATAAGGGTGCAATGCATGCTTTTGCACCCCCGTAGAACCGGGCCTGCCCACCTGTGAATCACCTGTGTATTATTGCCATTTCACACGCTGAAAAAGGGCTGCTGCCCAAACGTCTGTATGCTTATTTCGGGCTCTCTTCTATCTCCGCTGCGGTAATATACTGCATGCATAATTACGCAGCGTACTGAGAGCCGCGATGAGTGATGCTGCTCTATTTGAAGAAGTTGAATTTCGTTCCACCAGCACACATTTTATTAATCAGCTATTTTCTATTCGTTTCTATTCATATATATACATTGAATCCCACCAATTTAATCTGTCATTTTCCCCTTGGCGCACATAAAGACATGCTTCCGTCACTGTCTGCTTGATGGCGAGAGGGACTTCAGCTGCCATCCGCGCTGTGGAGAAGCTGGTCTTACATGCGTGCAATTGCAGGGAAAGAGGTTACTGTACTGGCCGGACACAGGTGTTGTGCGAAATAATGATGCGTTTTGAATTGGATTAGGGGAAGGAGGGTCTGGCGGGCGGGCATCTGTGTGCGCCGGGTGCTGGAGGGGGGTCTTCCCTGAGAAGGTGGGAGCCGGACAGGTATGCAGGCTTGGTGGTGGGGTGGGTGTGGCTCGGTGCCCTGGGTGTTTTGGGCCGGCCAGGGTGGGGAGAGGCAGCTTGGCACAACACCGTCACAACTTTCTCAAAAGCAATCTATTGTTACCTCACACCACAAACCTGTATGGTCGGGAATTATGTAGCCTAATAAAACCATGACAAACAAATTCTCATTTTTAAATAAAGGTGTGCTTTTTCTGCAATGTAGGCTATAGTTGAAAATCAACGTGGCATTCCGAGGAGAGAAGAGTGTGTGCAGGCGCGAGTGGAGAGTGACATCCATGCCGTGCGTAAATGGATCCAAGCAAGGATTTCCTGCACTGCACGGAGATGTGGAGACTGTCTGCGTTTGCGCTAAGACCAGCTATTTCCTGGCGTTCAAATTGAGAGCACCCAAGGCGATTTTTTCTAACACATTACGCTGGAACGCCTATTTTGGAATGGGCAATGCCCAGACCTCTCTTTGCGCTAGAGGCCCACGGACACGCCTGGGGCACGCCTACACCTGCGTCATCCCAGCGCAAAACTGGACGGTGGAGGCAGACGATAGCTTAAGGCGCGCAAATGCAGCGCAAACGATAGTGCCGTTGGGAAGATAGGGCCCTTAAAGTTACAAAACTGAGTACAGCAGATATTTACTGTTTAAACAGAGAGCAGTGACACATTTAGCTATTATCACTATGGGATGTTTCCCTGTTTTCATTTTGCACTGTACTGATACTGATACTGTACTTGTCAAAGGAAGTTTTCAATGCATTCAATCAATTTTCTCTTTCTTATTTCTCTTCTGCTTTGTGGAGATGTCCACCCTTGCCCAGGTCCAGTAAACATTGCTTAGCCAATTACTGACCCTACAATCAACAACATCCCTCTTCATCCTGGTCATCTTATGGACGTATGTAAATCCAAGGGCTTACACATTCATTTAAATGTGAGAAGCCTACTTCATAAAATTCATCAAATCCGGCATCTTATACAAGGTAGTAAAGCAGGTATAGTTTGCATATCGGAGTCATGGCTGGACGCCTCAATAACGGATGTTGAGATAGAAATTGAGAATTACACTGTGAGTAGGAAAGACCGTAATAGGAGGGGGGGAGGGGTCTGTGTTTATATTAGGTCAGATATTGTTTTTAATGTAAGATTGGATCTCAATGATGATCACTTAGAAGCAGTCTGGGCTAACATCCTACTTCCTAAGAGTAAACCAATCCTAGTGGGATTATGCTACAGACCGCCAAATCAAACTGATTTTTACAATAAGTTAGAAGAGCTACAGTATGTTCCAAACATAGAGAATTTTTGTCTGATGAAGTGATATTAATGGGTGATTTTAACACCGACATTTCAAACCTTGACCATTCCATGTACAGGGCCTGATCTTGCACCAACTACAACTTTAAACAACTAATAAATAAACCCACTCGGATAACAAGTTCTTCACAGACCACAATCGATATAGTTTTATTATCTGTCTAAAGTCTAAAATCTCAAATAGTGGGGTAATAGACTATGGACTAAGCGACCACTCAATTACATTCTGCACTCGCAAGGTTCAGAGGTCAGTCCTAGTATCACAACACTACCAAGATAAGGTCCCTGAAGAACTACAATAGTGAAGTGCTGAAAGGTAGGCTACTGTGCATGGACTGGTCACCTGTTTTAGTTGCGTGTATGTGGATAAAGCTTGGGAGCATTTTAAATCCTTGTTTCTAGCAGTCATAAACGAAATTGCACCAGAGAAAAGTCAGATCGGAGCCTTGGATGAACTCAGAAATCCTCAAAGCTATCAAGGTCAGAAATGACACATTCACCATTTTTAGTAGAAACAGGAATGAGCAAGTCTATAATGAGTTTAAAAAACTCAGAAATTAGGTAGTCTGATAAAGAAAGCCAAGCAATTACAGAAAATAAGTCAAATCCACAACTGTGGAAGTGCCTGAAACAGACAGGATATAGAAACAGGCTTATAACAAAAGCAAAAAACATGAGTCTAGACATAGGAGGCACGCTAGTAACAGGAAATTTCAATGTAGCAAATAGTCGAAATACATTTTTCAATACTATAGCAAACCCACTAGTTAATAATCTGCCCACTCCAACAGACACGTATGGTGAAAGTCATGTGGAGAGTTTTTATCAACAAAAAGGTGTCCAGGCAGACACGTTTTTGTTTTCAAGTGTGTCTGAGGAAACGAAAAAAAAACAAAAAAAACAAAGGCCCTCAACCCTACTAAGGCAACAGGACAGGATAAAATCCCTGCCAGATTCCTGCAGGATGCAGCCTTTATCAATCAATCAATCAATCAATCAATCAATTAATTATAATTTAACTAGCTCAAAATTAAGCTACTTTTTCCAATATTCCAATAATAACTACACAAATATTCAATAATTATGTAATTACAATTCTGCCATTTCACATTTTTGCTTTTGGTCTCAGTGTCTCTGGTTTTCAAACTTTTTGTGGCCAAGGCACACCAAAGGGCAAGCCAAAATCTCAAGGCACATACCTGTATTCATATCCATGCAAAATAGTCTGTAAATCAAGAAGTTAACAAGCATAATACAAAATAATTTATGAATGCATTTGAAATGTAAAATTACTTCAAAGCAGCAGCATATCATAATCAATCCAATTAATTTATTAAGCAGAATATCAAAGCAATTTAAACATTCTGTTATTAAACCTGTCAGTGTCTTATCTGACCTATTCTCCCTCCCTACCTTACCATCCACCTGTTGCTCTCCCATCTGTGCCGTCTCTTCATCGAATGACATTTTTTCTCGTATCATCATCATCCTCCTCCTCTTTTCTGTTTTCTTGGGGGTTTGGGGGGAGAGGGTCGGTGCTTCAGCAAACAACACTGCCCGCCTGCCTAGGCAGTTTATTTTAGGATGTGTGGTATTTATTCATTGTTTCATTATTTCTTTGTTAGTAACTCCGCGTAGGGGAAACACTGAACAGGCACTGCAATAGGGTAAACAAAAAGGTGTGTGTGTGTGTGTGGGGGGGGGGGGGTGTTAAAAACAAAACCTTAATTGTTATTATAGCCCCCCCCCCCCCCCCAAAAAAAGGGCAAATAAATAATTTTTCCATTGCTTTATTTCTCAGTGAGGACTTGAAAGGGTTAATTGCAGTAAGAGGCGGTGCAACACTGGACTGTGTCAGCGTCACTTTCCTGAAGTGAAACTCAGTCAGAGCAACATTACAGCACTACTGCAGATGAGAAAAGTCTCCGACTTTCTTTCAAAACTCAACTTAAACTAGAATCATCAGGCCTTTCTTCTTTCTTTCCAAAACTACAGCAGTCACAGGTGAGTACAGCAGATCATATTTAGTTAGTTGTAGTTACAGTTAAACAGATCATAACAGTGTCTGAGTTGTATCCAGATTGGATGTTCCTGTTTCCATTTGACACTGAATCTTGTCACATGGTTTGAGTGAACTCCAATGAAAAAGAATGATGTATTTACAATGTTGACATTTTACACTCTCCTTTCAGGTCTCGGTGTCAGACCTTTCCCAACAGCAGAGACGTCGCCTACACGGGTGAGTACAACAGATCATATTTACTGTTGAGTAGTGACACCAAATTGAGATCCAGATTTCCCCATTTTCATTTTTGGCTAATATTACAATAATCTAACTTTTGACATTTTTGCATTATGAATATTCAAGAATTATGTAGGCGTAGGCTTATTTGCAATGTTGACCTTTCACACTTTCAGGTTAGGTCTCAGTGTCTAGATACAGTATGTCTGCTGCCAGCTGTCTCCTGTCTGAAGAGCAGTTTCTCTGCTCCATCTGTCTGGATGTGTTCACTGATCCAGTCTCCACACCATGTGGACACAACTTCTGCAAAAACTGTATCACTCAGCACTGGGATGTTAATGCCCCATGCAAGTGTCCCATGTGTAATAAGCTTTTCGAGAGAAGACCTGAGCTGCAAGTCAATACTTTCATATCTGAGATGGCTGCTCAGTTCAGAAAGTCAGTGAGTACTAGACCTAAGACAGAGGCTGAAACCCGACAGATGATCCAGGAGAGACAACTGAAGATTCAGGACATCAAACAGTCAGTAGAGCTCAGCAAGGAAGATGCAGACAGAGAGATAGCAGACAGTGTGCGTGTCTTCACTGCTCTGATGCAGTCTGTGGAGAGAGGTCAGGCTGAGCTCATTGAGACGATCGAAGAGAAGCAGAAAACAACAGAGAAACAGGCTGAAGGCTTCATCAAAGAGCTGGAACAGGAAATTTCTGAGCTGATAAAGAGAAACGCTGAGGTGGAGCAGCTCTCACACATTGAAGACCACCTCCACCTCCTCCAAAGCTTCCCCTCGCTGAACACTCCTCCGCACACCAAGGACTGGACAGAGGTCAGGGTCCATCGCTTATCATATGTGGGGACTGTGAGGAGAGCTGTGGCTCAGCTGGAAGAGACTCTCAGGAAAGAGATGGAGAAGCTGCTTGAGGCTGAGCTGAAGAGGGTCCAGCAGTATGAAGTGGATGTGATTTTGGATCCTGAAACAGCACATCCTAAACTCATCCTGTCTGATGATGGGAAACAAGTACATCATGGTGATGTAAAGAAGAATCTCCCAGACAATCCAGAGAGATTTTCTCATTGTTGCTTTCTCTTGGGAAAGCAGAGCTTCTCTTCAGGAAGGTTTTACTACGAGGTTCAGGTTAAAGGGAAGACTTTGTGGGATTTAGGAGTGGCCAGAGGGTCGATCAACAGAAAGGGAGAGATCACACTGAGCACAGAGAATGGCTTCTGGTCTATATGGTTGTGGTATGGAAATGAGTATGAAGCTGCTGCTGACCCTGCTGTCCACCTCTCTCTGAAAAGGAAGCCTCAGAAGGTGGGGGTGTTTGTGGATTATGAGGAGGGTCTGGTCTCCTTTTATGACGTAGATGCTGCAGCTCTTATCTACTCCTTTACTGGCTGCACCTTCACTGAGAAACTCTACCCATACTTCTGTCCCTGTTATAATGATGGCGGTAAAAACTCCGCCCCTCTGATCATCTCTCCTGTCAATCACACATACATTTATTAGACTTCTCAGAGAGGATTCTTCGGCAGCGTATTGATGTCACATTGACACAGAAATATAGGCTCAGTCATTAGAACATGGTATTTTCACATTATGACAGCTTTTTTCATCATTGCGACATACCAACTCATATAAGGAGATTATAACAAGATATCAACTTGATTGTGTCTCGAATCAGGACAAGTTCAGTGACTGATTATTGTTGCTGAGATGTCTCATTCCATGAGTCTGTGTAAACTTGATCAAATATTGTGTTTATTGGTATGTCGTAACGAGAAAGGTTTATCATTATAAGGAGATACCATATGTTGGTTTGTCAAATTTACATATTCAAGGGTAATTTATATGGTTTCCTATTTCATAAATGTAACCCTTAGTAATTCTAATGTATGTACTTGGCTGCTTAATTTTGTACATCCAATTTTTCTTTGATGTATCCCATTACTACTTACTGTTGCAACACACCACCTTCCTCATGGTGAATGACAAAAGTTTGATCTAATCTAATGATTCTGTAACACTTCTCAGGAAGAGTGTACAAACTTGTGTGTGCTCGAAATCTTGGTGTTATCTTCGATCACGTTATGCACCTTGACAGACGCATCAAGTCCTTGTCCCGTACGTGTCCGTACGCGTTTTTATCATCTTAGAAATTATTGCAAAGCTCAGGTCTGTTGTAGCACATGAGTTGGAAATGATGATACATGCCTTTGTTTCATCACGTCTGGACTACTGGAATTCTCTTTTTACTTGCATCAGCAAAACATCTCTGGACCGCCTCCAACTGGTCCAGAATGCAGTTGCCAGATTGTTGACCAGGTCAAGTAGGTCATGTTATATTACTCCTGCCTTGACCTCCTTGCATTGGCTTCCTGTTAACTTCAGGATCCAGTTCAAGGTTCTGTTGATTACATATAGAGCTCTGCATGGTCAGGCATCTGCATATCAGTGACCTGCTCCACTCACATGTCCCCAGCAGGTCACTGAGGTCTGCTGTCCAGGGCCTATTGGTTGTTCCCCGCACCACGCTCAAAACCAAAGGTGACCGAGCCTTTGAGTCTGTAGCTCCTAGGTTGTGGAACGCTCTTCCTCAGGATTTGAGAGCTGTGGCCTCTGTAGACATTTTTAAAAAGCAGCTAAATCCATTTGTTTAGACAGGCGTTTGTTTAGACTGTGTGTTTTCTGTGTCCCTGATTGTAGCCCCGTTTTCTGTATTTTACTGTTACTTGTCTTGCATTGATTTTTTTGTATGTATTTTAACCTGTGAAGCACTTTGTGGATCCTCTCTGTGAGAAGTGCTATACAAATACAATTTACATACTTACAAACTTCAAGCAATGTCATATCAGGAAGAAGCAGCATTTACTAATATCATTGTCGAAAAGACAAATTGAAAAGGTGTCATGTTATCAGAGCATTATTATGCTGTATTTTGCAGAATTACTGAACAGCTGTTTATGAGTAAGTAGGAATATTACAATCTGTTTCTCACTTTAAAATGTATTATTTGAACAAATAATATCCAATTGGAAAAGCTTGTGTTGTTATGACTTATTTCTCTGTAGCCTATGCTTAAATTATTTAAAGTTTAACTGATAACAAAGATGGAATGTTTTCAATTCGAAAGGCAATCAACAGTTTGACCACAGAAATGAACCATGTCTATCCCACACTGATGAAACAGCCAAGTCATAAGCTGTTCTCAGTCATTGTTGGTATGAGCTGTAGACCTCCAATATGGCCACAAGAGTGCAGCATCCATCAGCTGTAACTTTGAAAGCCCTCTATAGTCTACTCTATAGCAATGATTCTCAACCTTTTTCATATTAAGGACCCCTAGTTTAACCCACATGAGGGCCATGGACCCTGCAAGGTCGCTCAGACCCATATCTCAGAATATTTTCTTATTCTTAGATCTGATTTTGTCCAGAATTCCATGACTGTCTTCTGTCTTCTACATTCTCTAATTGACTTCTTGTAAATGAAATAATTGTGAAGGGTAACGCTTTATAATAACATTCAGTCAACGTAAGTCATTTATAAGCTTTTAGTTAATGATGAACTAACCATTTACAAAACATGAATATACATTTGTAGATGATTAATAAATGTTATATACAAATGTGTTGTAATCATCTATAAACCTTTAGTATGAAGTGTTCCTCACCTGTTGTAAACGATGTAAATAATTTACAATTCCTTTACAAGGCTGTCTGCATCCTCTAATCTAAACTGTAAACCATTCATGACACATGTTACATTCGAAGGGGATAGTAGCTCTGTTTGTCAAAATTGAAGCCAATGCGGAAGTGTCCTCTTTGCCTGCAGGGGGCGACCCATTGGTTTGGGTCTATGTTGTAGTTGCAGACTATGTTTTGGGGGCGTGATTGACAGGTCGCTTGTCCACTGATCACACAGCTTGCCGATCACGGACCAATAGCAGGCCATGCTCTGTGGGAAACCCCTGGACTTGGGTTGAGATCCAAGATGGCAATCGCCAAAATGCCATATGTGAGGGATAAAAAAAAAAACAAGTCCACAGACCAATAGGTCGCCGCCCCCTGCAGGCCATTCGAAAGAATGCAGGTTTAAGTGCACTTCCACATTGGCTTCAATTTTGACAGAGCCACCCCCTTGTATGTAACACATTTATGTGTGATGAATGGTTTACACTTTAGATTAGGGGATGCAGAAAGCCTTGTAAATTAATTGCAAATAATTTACACATCATTTATAACAGGTGAGGAACACTTCATTTACTAAAAGTTTATAGATGACTGACACATTTGTGATATGTTAACATAGCATTTATTAATCATCTACAAATGTATATTCATGTTTTGTAAGTGATTAGTTCATCATCAACTAAAGGCTTATAAATGACTTACGACTGAACGTTATTATAAAGTGTTACCTGGTGAAGAATAACAATTAATCGATTTGCCGGAGACCCCCTACAACCCCCTCCAGGGCCCCTGTTGGTCTCCGGACCCCACGTTGAGAACCACTGCTCACAGACCTGATGCTCACAGAAACGTCCTCTGTCAGCAGCCTGCTGTTCAGAGCACTTCCTCTCTTCTTTCTGTCTGGATGTGCTCAACAATTCACATAAGTTGTGTAAAACCTGAATGGACACACTGGGAGAGGAGGATCACACTCAATGTACAACAAATCAAAGAAGCAACAATACACACATTCATGGACACACACTCTTACACACTGATTAACGACAATGCAGCAGAATGATACTGTGAAGACAACTGGGGAATTGAGCATAAAGTATTGAATATTTTTCCATTGCATTTTTTGAGGTGGGAAATATAATTTCAATAGAGTGTTTTGAATAGAATGCCAAAGTAACGCCCTATTCCGGGTTAGGCATACATACGAACCAAGTGATTACATCTGCCATCTTATTTTACATAGACATTTTATAAAATGCGTATAAAAATAGTTTTGGGAAATATTGCTGGGGGGGAGGGGGTACCACCCCCATTTGGACACCCCAACTGTAAAATATAGCCTAATCAAGATAGAGAACAGAAATTAACCATGTTTATCCCACATAGGGTTGGGCAATAAAATAGCAATATCAGCAATAGACACTTGTATAGACATTATAGTATAATGTATTGATATGTCCCTTCATAATGGCACATACTGTATACTACAAGTGACATGCAAACAGCCAATCAACAGACAAATCATAAAGTTCCCAACGATCGACTATCGCACTTTGACGCTGCAACACTCAATTTGTGTGTTTGTAATAGTTGTGAAACAGAAAAATGATGTGTGCCTTGACTTAAAAAACAAGGCCAGGTCGAAACCTGGCATAGGCCCGTGTGCTGCTAATTTGGGTGGGAAGAGGGAGAGGATTGAGATGCAGAGATGGATAAAACATCATTCTTATTGTATAGCTTCATTGAAATGCTTAGTTTATGAGTTTAATGTGAAAAATAAGCATTTTTCATTCGCCCCTGAACAATATATAAAGAACCCAAAACGCTTGGTTACATTGGTGGCAGCGGTGGTCGAAGGTGACGTCAGCGGTGGTCGTCTCTGACCCGCAATTTTTATTTATTTGAACGTGTTGGACCGTGGTGAGCACTGTTTGGTTAGCTTAGCTGTGTAGTGGCTACAGTTAACTGGCCGGCCGAATGACACTTTATTATTATTTTCAGGTCAGTAAAATGTCACCAAGCACCTTGATACAACAATAGCACTGTATATAAGCGAGCAAAACTGTTAATGAGATGTTTAATTGTAAACTGTGTTTTGTGTTGAGATATGTACCGAGATAACGTACTTTGCGCTAAGCTAACGTTAGCATACTTGCAGGTCCATTCCATTAACTTTATGTGCCGAATTTACTATGGCGAGGAATTTGAACATTTATCTGTCAGTGCAATGGTAGATTTTCATGACCGGAGAATATTATTTGATTGCTTCATTATTGCTTGCATCCTAATAAACAGATTGCCTCCAAAGATTGTGTTGTGTATAATGTGCTAAATCATGTAGGCTATCGCATGCAGACAAGCTCATTATCCATTGTCTGGTGATGGGCACAGTTGGATAAAAATGATAGATGTCTGTAAATTAATATAAATGTTGATGTTGAGTGAATGCCAAATGGACCAACCCTGGAACAGACGAGAAGAGGAAGAATAGAAGAATTAACAACCTTCAAGTCCCTGCCAGCAGCCTTCAAATCTCCAGACTTCGAGTCCTTATATGTAAAATGTGATGTCTGTAATAATTTGGCATACAATACATAGCCTACACCATTCAGCATGCATTTCAGCTTCGAGGTGCATTACCGCCACCTACCGGACTGCAGAGAGGTGCAGGACCCGCATGCAAAGAGGCAAAGAGGTGAGCAAAGTCATTCCCGACAAACGGGAATCTAATGTGTGTTCATGTGTGTTCTCCACACATGGGCCAAAAAGTTCAAAATGAAGTAGTTAAATTAAAAAAAAAATTAAAATAGGTAATGAGAAATTATCAATAATTATTAATATATATTATCTACTAATATGAAATATTTTGTATCTATAATTTATTTTGGCTATATTGCCCAGCCCTAATCCCAGACTGATGAAACGAACAACTCTGATTCAAATGCAATCAATCAGCAGTTCTCCGTCATTTTTGCCATGAGGTGTGGACCTCCAATATGGCCGCCAGAGGGCAGCAAGCTACATCACTTGGTACCTCCTAAATCATACACAAAGCTGACATTAACATCTTTACAGTTGAATGGACAGTCTGACTCATGTTAAAAACAGCTCCACTTTATTTATTTTACTGCAAACCATTTCAGAAATAAAGTGCTTCTGCACTCAAAGAAAACACACCATTCTCATATCGTTTCTAATATTACACACAAAGAAGCTTACAAGAATAGACACTTTTCATGGGGGCCATTTTGTGTCGAAAAGGCAGGATAAACACCGGTGCAAGCAAAACACTAATACAAGCTTGCACCTGTGTTTATCCTGCCTTTTTTCAACACAAAACGGCCCCCATGAAAAGGGTCTATCATTGTGTAGGCTATACATGATCATTTATAAAATTACCATAATTTAAGTAGGCTATTTTATCTAGTGTATTTGTACTCTGCATCATGCCTGCTGTCAGAAACATTCAGGAGTGTTCTTCCTTGGACTCTTCTCCAATATTTCCATTAGTAACATTATTACCATTAGTGGCAGCTTCCGTTCCATTGTTGATGTTGTCAGAGCCTGGCGCTAGGCAGGCTGCAGCCTGTAGGACAGCCAGCCAGCGCTGTTTGAGCTCTGGGTCATCACAAGAGAAGGTGTGGGTGCATGTGGACTGGTTTAGACAGAAACAGGACCGGCCCTGGAGCTCCAGAGGCGAATCCTCCACACTGTAGCCAAGCAGAGGGATGCTGCACAGGGCCTTCACATCCTGGAGATGATGGAGATGTGGGGGTTGAGTGGGAGAGGAGCAGGTTGGTTTCATTAGTTAAAGTTGTACTAGGCAAGATTTTTTTTAATGTAAAAACTACACCTGTGGGCCGTCCCGGTGGCTCACCTGGTAGAGCACGTACCATGGGAACGTACAAAAAGGTGTGGACCAAAGCAACTCAGCAGGCAACTATAATAACAAAGCGAAAAATGAGCTGCTTAGAGTTTAAAGATAAATAAATTTAATAAGAAGTAATTTGTACCTGCGTACTTCACAGTTAACAGACAGTGTACATCTTCACATAGTTGATACGGGCAACAACACAAAACACAACGCGTTTCAACCGTTGGTTTTCGTCAGGCTGTATGGAAGGGCGTCGGCCGCCGCACCTGCATATATAGAGAACATAGCCTACGTGGTACATGTAACATGGAGTGACGTGGAGGGGGCAGAGCCCTGACGTCAGAGGAAAAGGTATGCTCTACTTAGTCTACTGAGTCTACTAGGATAGACAGAACTAGCAGAGGTCCATAAATGATTACATATTACAAAAATAGGCTACAAGTCACATCAGTAATGCTGTAGGAAAATACAGGTAGCCTAATATGTTGATGTTAATGCAAAGCATATCAGCAAAATAGATGCAAGGATATGATGCAAGAATCGCACAGAGCAATACATATAATTAATAAATGTGACAGTAGACATTCCAGTAATGCAGACTTCATGATCTAACTAAATAAAGCATGAAAGGTCCAGCTCCTCATTGAGTCCATTGGGAGCGGAGGTATCCAACCTGTGGATCCAGTGCGCTTCACGCTGGAGAAGCGTCCTGTCCAGGTCGCCACCCCTCGGGTGGGGTTTGACACTGTCTATGGCCCAGAAACGGAGGTCAGAGACACTATGGTTGTGTCGAACAAAGTGATCGACCAGAGGGGCCTTGGTGTCCTGACGCCGGAGCACGCTCTTGTGCTCCGTGATCCGTATTCGTAACGGACGCGAGGTCTTCCCGATGTACCAGAGCGGGCAGGGGCAAGAAATGGCATACACCACCCCTTGCGAGGCGCAGGTGGTGAGATGTTTAAGATGGACGGTGTGTCCGTTGGGGAATATGAGTGATTTGGCCTTAGTGGTCTGTGGGCAGCAAGCGCAGTGTCCGCTCGGGAAATGACCTGTAGAGGGAGGACGGGAATCGATAGTGGTTTGAGTTGTTATGTTGGGGGTGACAAGCGTCTTGACTAGACAGTCCCTAATGTTTTGATTTCGGGAGAAGGCGATCCTGGGGGGTGTGGCGAAGACATCATGAACCTGTAGCACTCTCCAGAATTTAAGCAGGCTCCGCTTGATTCTATTGGCCAAGGGGGAGTACTGCAGGGTCGCTGTCACCCTGGGCGAGGGAGGGTCTGATATTCTGGGCTGGAGCAGGATGTCCCTGTGGGAGTGTAGTGCGCGTTTGTACGCATGTGAAATGGGTCTCCGCCCATATCCACGCTCCTGAAACCTCAGTTTCATCTGTGTGGCTTTATTCAAAAAGTCACATTTGTCGCTGCATAATCTCCAGAGGCGCATGAATTGGCCTGTGGGGAGGTTTTCTTTTAGATGTGAGGGATGGTAACTGGAGGCATGGAGAAGGGTATTTCTGTCCGTGGGTTTTCGGTAGATGGATGAGTGTAGTTTGGTGTGCTGTTTATATACAGTGACGTCCAGGAAATTAATACGATCTTGGTGGTGATCAATGGTAAACCGGAGGTGTGGATTCCAGGTGTTGAGGAGTGTGTGAAACTCCAACAGGGTGGTGGATGGGCCGGACCAGATCATGAACACATCATCTATATACTGTATCTGCGCCACAGGGTGATGGATGAGATGAAGGGGTTAACGCTGGGGTTGTAAACAAAGTCTCTTTCAAAGGCACCTACGTACAGGTTGGCAATACTGGGAGCCGCGGCGCAACCCATAGCAACACCAGAGGTCTGCAGATAAAAGTCTCCGTTGAACAAGAAATAATTATTGCGTAGGCTAATCTCAGCCAGTGTGGATATGAAATCATTGGGGGGGTGAGTGGATATTCTACCTGTCAGTGTGTCATTGATGGTATCTATTGCCCCCTGCTGTGGGATGTTGGTATACAGGGATTCAATGTCCATGGTGACAAGAATGACAGATGGCACATCAATGTCGATTTGCTCAATGATACGTAAAAAATCAGACGTGTCCCGGATATATGCTGGTAGACTCTGTACAAAAGGTTGTATGTGGTGGTCGATGAATTTGGAAAGAGGCTCAAGTAAGCTCTCGTTACCAGAAACGATAGGCCGGCCAGGGGTCGGGGTTATGTTTTTATGGATTTTGGGGAGGAGATAGAAGGCTGGGGTCCTATAGTGTTTATGTAACAGGAATCGATGGTTGCGTGTAGTGATCTGTCCCGCCTGCAGTGCAGTGTCAATCACAGATTTAATGGTTGTGCGGGTACGGGGACCTGGGTCACTACTGCAACGCTTATATGTAGATGTGTCAGAGAGTTGACGCATGGCTTCTGTGATGTAGTCAGCACGGTTCTGGACCACAACAGCTCCACCTTTGCCGGCTAGTCGAATGACAATAGAATCATCCCTTTGTAGATCTGTAAGAGATGCTCTTTCCCTGCGCGTAATGTTATGTGTAACAGAGGGGATGCTCTGTTCCAGCGTGGAAATGTCCTGATGTATGAGCTTACTGTAGGTATCAATGGCAGAGTCTATAGGCCCAGGTGGAATGAAGGAGGAGGGGGGTGCCAAAGCTGCGGGGGTGTTGTCACTGCTGCTATGTTGCCTAAAGTACAATCTAAGCCTGAGTTTGCGAATGAATTTGTGTAAATTGACTCTTGTGTTAAATGGCTGGTACTTGGCTGTGGGGACAAATGACAAACCTTTAGAGAGCAGATCAAGGTGTGATTGTGTTAGTGCTTTGCAGGAGAGATTTATCACAGGTATGGGTTGGGGGACGCACTCCTGGTGTAGTAGCGGGTCTGGGGTTGGGAAACACCGCCTCGGTACGGAGGAGGCTTCGTGCCGGAGCCTCGTTTTTGCCGTCCTGTCCGCGCGGAACGGCCTTGGTCTAAAAAAGGGGCCTATGAGGAGGGGGCTGGTGCAGGGAAGGGTGCGTATCCCTCTGAATCTTCCCCACTGGAGCAAGTATAGTCGGGGGATGAGTCCCTGAAGGTGACTCTCCTGGGTCTACGTGTAGCTGGGTTCAGCCACTGGTAGACGTGGTTTCTTTGGTAGTCGTTAATGTCGCGTACAAATCTCTTGTATTTGTAGGCTTTTGTCTCCTCCTTCAATTTGTTGATCCCCTCCTGGATGTTGGAGGCCTGGGTGGTGAAGTCCTCAGGTGTCGTCTTGTCTTTCACGGAGGTGATGTTAAAAGCAATCTCAGTTTTGAGCCTGCTGGCCTCAGAGTTAGAGGTTTGGATAAGGAGAATCATCAGGTCCAGTCAGCATTTATTGAGGATCGCACACCATTTATTTGAGAAGTCCGTATTATCTTGGAATGCCGTGGGTGCTTTTTGTATACGTAGTCCACGGGGGATTCTCTTGGCGCGGCAGTATTCAGACAAGGTGCCCGCATGCAGTGTGAGGCGAGCTACTCTTTTCTCCAGTCTCAGGATATTAATCCAATCCTGGGACACAGGCGAGGCGGGTTGGGTCTCAAAGAGAGACGGACCCGTTGCCAGAAGGGGCTCGATGTCCTCAGAGCTGTAGCTCAGTATGTTTTCCCAAACGGGTACGTGGGTATCGGTACCGGTCATGTCCACTGACAGTATGCCAGACTGTACAAAATAGGAACGCACAAAAAGGTGTGGACCAAAGCAACTCAGCAGGCAACTATAATAACAAAGCGAAAAATGAGCTGCTTAGAGTTTAAAGATAAATAAATTTAATAAGAATTAATTTGTACCTGCGTACTTCACAGTTAACAGACAGTGTACATCTTCACATAGTTGATACGGGCAACAACACAAAACGCAACACGTTTCAACCGTTGGTTTTCGTCAGGCTGTATGGAAGGGCGTCGGCCGCCGCACCTGCATATATAGAGAACATAGCCTACGTGGCACAGGTAACGTGGAGTGACGTGGAGGGGGCAGAGCCCTGACGTCAGAGGAAATCAATTCTATTGTCATTCGACTAGCCGACAAAGGTGGAGCTGTTGTGGTCCAGAACCGTGCTGACTACATCACAGAAGCCATGCATCAACTCTCTGACACATCTACATATAAGCGTTGCAGTAGTGACCCAGGTCCCCGTACCCGCACAACCATTAAATCTGTGATTGACACTGCACTGCAGGTGGGACAGATCACTACACGCAACCATCGATTCCTGTTACATAAACACTATAGGACCCCAGCCTTCTATCTCCTCCCCAAAATCCATAAAAACATAACTTACTTGAGCCTCTTTCCAAATTCATCGACCACCACATACAACCTTTTGTACAGAGTCTACCAGCATATATCCGGGACACGTCTGATTTTTTACGTATCATTGAGCAAATCGACATTGATGTGCCACTGGATTAAATTTATTTATCTTTAAACTCTAAGCAGCTCATTTTTCGCTTTGTTATTAGAGCACGTACCATGAAAGTAGGAACTTTTTTGAATGGGGGCCAGATCATGCAACAGTTGCCTCCTATGAGATCATTAGTGGTACAAAAATTGACAGTGATGTCACTATGACATCATCAGTTGCCTCCTATGACATTGCCCACATCACTGATGACATACTCTGTGATGTATGACATGATTGATGACATCACTGATATAATCAGTGATATAATCAGTGATGTCACTATGACATCATTAGTGGGACAAAAATGGAAACAGAGAGACAGTGATGTCAGGAAATCTCTGAGCTGATGAAGAGAAACTAAAGAGAAGATAATCTCCCAGGACATCAAGTGACCAAGTGGCCAACAGAGACACCATCACCAAGAAGGCTCAGCAGAGGTTGTACTTCCTACACCAACTCAGGAAGTACAAACTGCCTCAGGAGCTGCTGATCCAGTTCAACACCGCCATCATCCAGTCTGTCCTCTGCAACTCCATCTCTGTCTGGTTTGACTCTGACACCAAACATGATGGGCACAAACTGCAACGGACAGTCAGGACTGCAGAGAAAATCATTGGTGCCAAACTGCCCTCCATGCAGGAACTGTACTTTTCCAGAGTAAACAAGGGCATATTCAGCCCAGGAGCACGTGCGGCGTGTGGCAACTGCAGGGGCAGGCATGCCTGGGTTGTGGCTATATGGGGTAGGCTACAGCCATGGATGGAGCGATGCGAAATCGTGGCAATTGTTATTCCATGTAATTTGTGTTACTTCTTGTATAGTGTCATGACGAAAGCAATAGGCTCGTTTGAGATGAGCAAGTTCTGCGCAGATTCGACCAGCGCCTTGCTTGCCCCGTTGCATGATGGTTAGAAAAGTTGTCCGACTTGCTCCGCTTGCCCAACTGCGTGAGCCACAGGACTCTTGTGAGAGCGAGGCGGGCGCAGATTTGGAGCAAGGCGCCGCAGTTGCTCCCCACCAACTGCGCCCGACTGCGGATGACAGAGGATGACGAGAAGCGCATCAAGCTGAGCGCCCATTGGTTCAACACAGGTGCATCCAGGGCTGGACTGGGACCAAAAAAGCTACCTGCCATGTGTCAGACAGGCCCACAATTTCGAATCGGCCCAATTTTTCCAGCTTCGCTCACGCTCGCATGGGTTGGGGATTTACTTATAAAGCCACATGTTATGACCCGGTCTAGGGGTTTTAGGTGTAATGATGTTGCAGCATTGAATAAACGTGCCCAGTGAGAACTCAAGGTTTACTTATTAAATAGACATAAGTAGAGTACTAAACATAACACTGATTTTTTTAAAGTGCAGACATTTCAGTCGCACACTGTGCGTCTCAGCAGCGCAGCATGTCAGCATGTGTGTGCGCTCAGGGGCCGCGGAAGGCTGTTCAAGTAGGTCGGGCTCAACCGCAAAAATTAGACTAGACTACATCAGACAACAATATGAAACTTTTTGAAGTTTACTCCATTAGTTAAATGAAGCTTATTATCGGAGACAGATGAGTTTAGGCTATTTGCATAGGGCCGTGCGTCGCTGTTCCTGCTACTGAAATGGAGCGGAGTTGTGGTTATAGCCTATATCAATCCGATTCCGATATCAATCAATGAATTAATCAAGCATCACTTCGATTCAGCGTCGTGGTTTAAATAGTGCTACTACTACTTTGCGAACAGGAGGGATAGAATAATACACATCAAAGTAGTGAAACACAAAAAAGCACCAGCTGATGCTGCACCTCGGCAACACACACACTTTCTCCCCTCCCTCCTCCTCCACACACACGCCAGACTCACCATATCTTTCTCTCTCTATCTCTTTACATTCTGCCGAAGAACTGCGTCCTCTTGTCGTTGCTCTGGACGAACTCCCTTGCAATCACCGAAACATCCACTTTGTCCAAATAGTCCTTGTGTGTATGGCCGCACATCAGGCTATTAAGTCTTTTTTGTGTCATTGTTGATCGCATATATGTCGTTGATCACATAATATATATCAATCAATAGGTCTTTAAATGACGACACGGGGATTGTATAAAACAACTTTAACAGTTTGTGTACATCTGGCAGGAGTGTTTGTGCCACAGGTGTATTGTTCATTGCTGACAACAGATGACACGGTTAGGGGTTTGCCTGCTTCCTCCTCGCCCTCCTCGAAAAGCTTGATTGTGTCTGGCAACATATCAAGCTGTGTGCCGAGAGAGTCAACATTAAAATCCTTCTCGTAGAGACACAGAATAGCAGACGGGAAACCAACCTTTTCCCCTTCAGCTGCAGACACAATCAGGCGCTCCAGGGCGGCTGCCTGCCACATGCAAGTCTCTCTGCACAAAACGACGGTCCAACTCCCCAAAAGTAGGTCGGGCTCAAGCCCTACCGGCCCTATAGGCTCCGCGGCCCATGCGCTGCTCTCTAAGCAGGGTGTGTGCATTGTGCACCCGCCTATACAGAGACACATACTGTAGCCTATTACTATCTTGCACATTGTGGAGTTAGAGGGAGCACCAACAACATCTTTGAACAACACGTCTGTTAGCAGAGTGGGTTAATGCAGCAGTTCTCGCGTGCACTCCCAGAGCAGCAGCAAGACGGAGGAAATAAATATAACACGAGGAACAGTTTCTCTTTCTCTCTCTGTGGTTCTTCTCCCATGGAGCTGGGTCAGAGACACACACACATGCATACGTTTTCCGTGCATGTCATTGGCTGCACCACCTGTGTTGCCTTCAGGTAACATCCTAAATTACAATGCTATACATTAGCATTGGTTAGAGGGCCACTCCAGAGACCAGAATCATTCATTATTGACGCCTGAATGGGCCGCTACTGGCCCAATCAAATACATAATACATACTTTTTCACCAACCTGACCGGCCCACTACCAGCGGCCCACCGGCCATCGCACCGGTAAGAATACATTGCAGTCCAGCCGTGGGTGCATCACAAACCCACAGTGAAGTGTAGAAACTTCGATTTTATATATATTCCAAGCTGTCACTCCATATTTTACATAAATACCACCTGTAATGCCTACATTAAAATAAAAAATAAGTAATCTGAAGGGCTGGGTCATTTGAGCAGTGAATATGGGTAGCGCTAATGCATGTTTTAATTTGTTTACAAACCGCTGTTATACAAAACTGTAGAAGAAGAAAAGCAGCAGGGAGTGTGCTGTCGGGGGTGTTCGACTTGTTGATGCCTCGCCTGACTGCGCCTGGCTGCTCTCGTCTGCTTTCCAGGCGAGGCGGCAGTCAACTCAAACGAGCCTAAAGATACAACAGGTTGAGATAAAGGATACATCCTCCCAATATTCAAGTAGCCTATATACAGTGTGTGTATCCCCCTACAATGGTGATGATCACAGGTACCCAATACATTAGATGCAGGGCGCATTATGTTGACCCATTCACTCCTATAGTAAGCTTTGGTTGACTAATGAAGTTCATTTCCAAAATATAACTTAAAATAAAGACTTGGTTTTTCAACCAACTCAATGATCATGGTGTTTAACACCTTACTCACTATAGAAAAGAGACTAAGGCCCAATCCCAATTCTTATTTTTACCCCTAACCCTTGTTTTTGAGTGTCCCTCACTTTGGCCCTTGCCCTTCAAAACGGAGCCACAAGGGATAGGGATTGAAAACAGTCACCTCCTAGGAAATGGGACACCACTCATTACTTCATCATTTTTGCCCAACTGTGATAATAAAGCTATTTCTAGTTCAAACAGATTGATTGAAGTCTGCAGATTCGCATAGATACACTATTTTGTCATCATTGCATAATTAATTAGTTAATGTTTTTGATAACTTACTAATATTTTAATTTGTACGATTTTATTAGTTGACTGGTTTGCTCAGGAGTCACTGGAAAACATGATTATAACATTGTAGGCTAGTCTATAGCAGGGGTGGGCAATTATTTTTCATGGGGGGGCCACATGAGAAACCCAGATTGTTACCGAGGGCCGAACAAATATTGTCATGCCGTAACCCAGGGATGGGCAACTTTGATGATAGAGGGGGCCACAAAAAAATGTCCTCGCTACCAGAGGGCCAGGTATTGCTGGGGGCTGAACGGCGCCGGCGCGAACAATTTGGGGCATTTGAAGGCAGGTTTAGAGGAATAACTCATTTTAAATTAACAGTTGTGATGTCATTATTCAGTCTTAACCACCAATATTTGATCGTTTTCTCACTCAATCCTATGTCACCACCTGCTCTCCCTGCAGTGCTTGAAATTAACTTTTTTGACCACCTGCCAATATGGCTGCTAGATTTTAAAATTACCAGCCAATTAGAATTTCCACTAGCCAAAATGTTTTTCTTTAAATAAACCAGAATATGAATGGGTTAATTTAAGCATACAGTAAGTATCAGTAAGCGGCCTGGGATTCTCAAAGCCTGTGTTGAGGGTCACACGAACAAAAATGCACTCTTGAAGCTAAATAAATCCAAAACCAATGAGTTAGCCTAATTATTTAAATTTTTACTTAAATGTAGAACAGTCATTTCTTACACATGAGATTACTTTTAGCCTTTTAGCCATAAAGAGTATTGAAAGATATTCCATATTCCAGACTGAAATGTTATAACAGAAGTGGAGTATTGGCCAGAATTACATGAACATTTGGACACTTATTCAACGGGTGTCTTGCATGTCGCGTTCAGGTGCACTGTAAAAAAAAATAAAAAAATAAAAATAAAATGCAATTCCAGCACAGGCCACACAGGAGCCGCATGCGGCCCGCGGGCCGCCAGTTGCCCAGGTCTGCTATATAGGATAGTCTAGCCTATTCAAATTGATTGAGTTGATATTGTAGCTACATAATATTCTGTTTTTTTACATTTTATTCTGGTGATTGGGTTGCTTCATAATCGGGACATTAAGAAGTTGACGTTTGTTTGTAATGTCTGGCTCATTTCTGACTGATTAATAGTGGTTTTCTTTCAGCCCTTGGTGTTTTGCAGTGGGTGCTGCTGCAGTCCGTGTGTGTGTGTGTGTGTATGTAGGTGCGCTCGTTGTAATTGACGCTGCGTCCCAAGCGTACGGCAACCATTTTAGGGCATCCTCGTCAGTCAGAGTATAGGCTATCGTTCCTCAGTCTAAAGCGTTGTCAGTTGTCATGTCTCCTATAGTAAACCGTCGAGTGTGCTCTGAAACACCTTCAGTCCTCACACGAAAACGCTGTCATTCCTCCTGCCTCACTAAAAACGTTGTCGATCCTCCTGCAGACTAGCTGTCAGACATCACTCAAACTAGCTGTCAGGCATCACTCCTCACGTCTCACACAAAAACGTTGTCGATCCTCCTGCAGACTAGTTGTCAGACATCACTCAAACTAGCTGTCAGGCATCACGCCTCACACAAAAACGTTGTCGATCGTCCTGCAGACTAGTTGTCAGACATCACTCAAACTAACTGTCAGGCATCACTCCTCACGTCTCACACAAAAACGTTGTCGATCGTCCTGCAGACTAGTTGTCAGACATCACTCAAACTAGCTGTCAGGCATCACGCCTCACGTCTCACACAAAAACGTTGTGGATCCTCCTGCAGACTAGTTGTCAGACATCACTCAAACTAGCTGTCAGGCATCACGCCTCACGTCTCACACAAAAACGTTGTCGATCGTCCTGCAGACTAGTTGTCAAGCATCACTCAAACTAGCTGTCAGGCATCACATGAAAACGCTGTCATTCGTTGTTTTTGGTTGTTCTTCCGTGTGGGGAAAGAATGCCTGTGAAGTTAGCAACAATTTTTTACAACTTCACTTCCGGTTGAATGCTTTTGCCTTTCAAAATAAAAGCACACGTTTTTTTTATATTTACAATAGATTAAAGTAGTAATCTATGAGACCCAATATAATTAACATAGTAACACTAAGAGGAACATCTAGTTTAATTGACAATAGACTATATATATATTTAGATATATATATTTATATTTCTTGAAATTCTTTCAACACAAAGACCGGAAGGCTAAATTTGGACACATGTAAATTAAACATAAAAAGTTAAATGGCTTTAAGGTAGATTCCTAGGATACTTCTTTATTGAATGGGAAAGCTTATTTAATTATTTAATGGTAAACTGTTGTTCCATCAGGCATAAGATATCCAAACAATGTAGGGTGTGTGCAGAAAACATTTGACTTCTACAATAGCCTTGGTTATGGCCTCTTGGTAGACATCCAAAGAATAGCAAGTAGAGGTGATGCACATTAAGCAAAATGGAAGGTTTTGGTCTTGTGAAAAGTTATTAGCAAAATTTAGATACACAAGTGTCTTGTTGATGACCACCAAACATAACCAGCAACCTAAGGACATGTTGAGGAGCTGGGCCATCGGTGTAAGACAGGGGTAGCAAAACTTTTTTGGTTGAGCCACAAACAGAAAATATAAGCAGTCATGGGCTAAACAATATAAAGCGTGAGTTTTCAACCAGGTACACTGTAAGCAAACATCCAATTTGTAAACCAGAAAACCCCTGGGCCATCAAACATTCATTTTCCATCCAAATAAGTGAACAGTTTTGACATGGCAGTGAGTGCTCACCTATGGTTAGCTCTTACTGTATTATTTCAATGATTGTTTCTGTCAGAGGTTAAGACCGATAATTCACCAAAATAACATGATTACACTGACAAAAGCAATGAACTGTGTATTGGCAAGCAACAAACATTTGTAGGAAATGCATGACATCATGGGAATACTATGGCTAGGCTAGAGTTCAAGGCCCACCCAAAGATTCCAGGATCATTGTAATAGACTGAGTAATCATAATGCCAAAGAGGAATTTGACTTTGTGCAAGTATGCATATCACATCAATTACAGAAGATTGAGCAAACAGAAATCAATCTCAAATGATAGTGTCTAGAGAGGGAAAACACATGAAACTTGAAATGACAAGCAAACCAGATGAAACCTGTTAACACGTTTTAATGTAATAAGAAACATTTCACAGAATGGTCAGTCCTCCACTGGAATGCTTTCCCCCCCTTCTTTTCAGTCCATAGCAAACACTGCAACAGGAAGTGAGCTGGGGTTCAATTTAGAATGTTTTTGTTGTCAATTTAAAACATCTATACGGGAGAGTTTCTACTTTATGGAAATTTCAAAAAATAAAAATGTCAAAATCCCACCACGTGAAGGGTCTTTCCAGACACCACACCTTTACAGAACAAGAGCAACCAAAAAGCTTTAAAAATAGGTGCTAGGCGAACTCACCAATGGCTTTAGGCGGCGTTCACGACCAAGGTGCTTTTTTCATGTAACGTTATGGAAATCATGTTGAGAGCGCTTCCATTGTGCACAGAGAGTTTTTTGTGCGCTTCGTTTTGTTTTTACCTGCAGTCGCCTGCAGTACAGTTTAGGACACAACAACCACTTTGCTTCGTTGAAAGGACATCACACACATCTTTGCTGCACAGACTTCTAAATGAATGGACTGCACTTTCAAGTAAATATGTCACTCTGCCTCTCTCTGATGGTCCCGATAACAGCCAGCCACTCTGCCTCTCTCATGGTCCTGATAACAGCCAGCCACACTGCCCCTCATGGTCCAGATAACAGCCAGCTACTCCGCCTCTCTCATGGTCCTGATAACAGCCAGCTACTCTGCCCCTCTCTCATGGTCCTGATAACAGCCAGCCACTCCGCCTCTCTCATGGTCCTGATAACAGCCAGCTACTCTGCCCCTCTCTCATGGTCCTGATAACAGCCAGCCACTGTAGCCAACTGTAGCCTAGCCTATTCATAGCATTCCATGATGTCACATGCATTTCCTACCAATATGGTGCTTCACAATACACAGCTCATTGGCTGCTTTTGTCATTTGAGTGTAATCACCTGCCAATGGATTATAATCACCTGTTATTGACCTACAAAGGACAACTGTTATACTGAATTTTGGTGAATTATCTGTCTTAACCTCTGACAAAAACAAGAATTGAAAATAAAAATGGAAAAGATACATTGTCTTTTTAAATAAATAAATTGTAATAGGAGAGCACTCAAACTACTGCACCGTCAAACTGTTTACTTATTTTGATAGAAAATAATGTTTTGATGGAACTGGGGGTTTTAACTGTTTCTTCCTAACTGCAGCTGACGTCATCACTCATACACATGACTTGTGTATCTAAATTTTGCAAATAACTTCACAAGACCAAAACCTTCCATTTTGCTTAATGTGTATCACCTCTACTTGCTATTCTTTGGATGTCTTCCAAGAGGCCATAACCAAGGCTATTGGAGAAGTCAAATGTTTTCTGCACACACCCTACATTGTTTGGATATCTTATGCCTGATGGAACAACAGTTTACCATTAAATAATTAAATAAGCTTTCCCATTCAATAAAGAAGTATCCTAGGAATCTACCTTAAAGCCATTTAACTTTTTATGTTTAATTTACTTTAATTTACATGTGTCCAAATTTAGCCTTCCGGTCTTTGTGTTGAAAGAATTTCAAGAAATATAAATATATATATCTAAATATAAATATAAATATATATATCTAAATATATATATAGTCTATTGTCAATTAAACTAGATGTTCCTCTTAGTGTTACTATGTTAATTATATTGGGTCTCATAGATTACTACTTTAATCTATTGTAAATATAAAAAAAACGTGTGCTTTTATTTTGAAAGGCAAAAGCATTCAACCGGAAGTGAAGTTGTAAAAAATTGTTGCTAACTTCACATGCATTCTTTCCCCACACGGAAGAACAACCAAAAACAACGAATGACAGCGTTTTCATGTGATGCCTGACAGCTAGTTTGAGTGATGCTTGACAACTAGTCTGCAGGACGATCGACAACGTTTTTGTGTGAGACGTGAGGCGTGATGCCTGACAGCTAGTTTGAGTGATGTCTGACAACTAGTCTGCAGGAGGATCCACAACGTTTTTGTGTGAGACGTGTAGAGATTTGTGATGTTGGGATTACTATAGCAGGCCCTTGGTACTGCTTTTACATGCTAACTCGTTAAAACGCTGGTTATGGTCCTTTAATGCTAAAAGTCAATCTGAGCGCACCATGAATCATAAAAGAGATGAAATATGGAGTTATGTTAGGCTTGTTTTATTTGCTTGTAACAATGATATAACTCGGGCTACATTTTCATAATGCATTTATGCTGCATAAGGCTTCTCACAGTTGGGCAGAAAAATAGCATTGGCTTTTAACATTATGATATTATATTAGTCATGCTTAAATGTGTAATGGAGTGAATACTGCTCTTCTCCTTGCTGAAAAAACCCAGTATGATAAATAGATGTTTTCTCTATGGTTAATTAGGCATATTCCAATACTTTTATTCATGTTATATTCTGCTTCAGTTATTGCTGTGTTTGCTTATAAAATTAGGCTAAAAAATAGCATTGGCTTTTTATATAATGACATTCGAATATTATGCTGTATTGGTTTATGTTTGCTCCAAACACTGTAGGCCAAAAAGACTGAGGTGGGCCTATTACTGTTCAACTGGTAAAGTGTATTTCAAGTCAAAAAATGGCATTAGAACTGTTTTACTGTCATGTACTGTCACATATACTACAAAGCCTTGAAGCCACTGAGAGAAAGGGGAAGAGGTTACTTAAGGTTACTTTCGTTTTCAGCGTTGGTTAATGCAAGTGATGCTGTGAGAATGAGATCATGTTTTCTGCCTGGGCGCTTTGCTGGGGTGTCATTCATCTACTGTCTCCCCTCCAGGTGTAAAGCCAGGGGAGGGGGAAGAGTGAGATGGGGGGGCACCTATGCAGAGCGGCCTAGCACACAATTTAAGAGTATATGCCTGCTTAGGTACTGTTTTTTGAGAAACTACACTGTTTGTTTATCCTTTGTTTATCCTTTGTTTATCCTTTGTTTACCCTTATCTACTTTGTTCAAAGTGAATAAGGGGGGGGCTCATAAACAGAGCAGACCACAAGGCCCTTCTACGTGTCTGGAAGAGAGCAGGGGACGGGAGGAGAGTGATACCGAGCACCTGCCCACACCTTTTTTAAGAAAATGTATCGTTGCTTTGCGCTGTTAGTAAGAGAGCCCATTGTATTCCCCAGCTGCATGAAGATTAATGTTGCGGCCTGTCAGATAACAGGGGGAGTGACGGGTGTCAATTAAGGACAAGGCCATATTATCTATGTACACCGAGACAATCATTCTTGATCACTTTTTCACATCACTCCTTGGGAAGACTGCTTCAGAGCTTTTTCATATTTTAGGACTTCTTGTCTTGAACGAAAAACTTTGTTTTATATCTTGTAAACTCTTGTAAACTTTTATTTTTTGAACTTAAATAAATAATTTTTTAAATCCATCCACCCTCCTGGTTCTCCATCTCCATCCATTTTGTGAGGTTTTCCAGCTTCCAGCTGCCCTTCTTCAAAAAGGAGAGTGAGTACGACAGCTTAAGATACCTGGCCCTTTGGGCTAAGGGGTAGCCATAGGTTACCCCCTCCCTTGAGTGTGTTGAGTGTAATGAGTGTGAACAGTTTCAGTGGAAAAATGGACGTAGCATTTATCCACCCGATTTAAGGTAGAACATTTCTCTAAAGCGTTTGATTGCTTCTGTATATCATCTGTACTTAAGCAGGAGAAAGTGCCCTGGATAACTGGGACCGGCTGGTGACAGACTTTTTAAGTCTGACACGGCTGGAAGTGGTTATCGTAGCCGGGGTTTGTGTTTGAGTTTTAATCCTGATAAACAGAGCTCTGGTCTAAATACTGGTGATTGCTAATCAAAGAATATTTGTTGTGTGAATCAGCGGGTATAAAAAGAAGAGTGATTAACCCCTACTATCTGTGAATATAAATTTATCGATAGAAAGATTAACTATATACTCTGAACTCCGGGGCTTCCATAGGCTAGTAAAGTGGAAAACCACGTCTGACCGATTCGAGCTAGATTAGAGAAGCCGGAGTATAAATATAAAGGGTCATAAGGTCAGAACCTAGAGGGACGTAATATAGTGGTGGCTTAATAGGGAACTCTCGTATACCGGATGAGGGTTTTTCTCCTCAGACATCAAAAGTGGGTGAGGAGATAATATTTTGGTATCGCTCAGGCTATATTATTACGTTAATATAGTTTGGATATTTAAAGTATTCCATAAGCGACCTGAAAGGTCAGCTCTAGGGGTTTTTCCGCTACAGACGTGAGGCGTGATGCCTGACAGGTAGTTTGAGTGATGTCTGACAACTAGTCTGCAGGAGGATCCACAACGTTTTTGTGTGAGACGTGAGGAGTGATGCCTGACAGCTAGTTTGAGTGATGTCTGACAACTAGTCTGCAGGACGATCGACAACGTTTTTGTGTGAGACGTGAGGAGTGATGCCTGACAGCTAGTTTGAGTGATGTCTGACAGCTAGTCTGCAGGAGGATCGACAACGTTTTTAGTGAGGCAGGAGGAATGACACCGTTTTCGTGTGAGGACTGAAGGTGTTTCAGAGCACACTCGACGGTTTACTATAGGAGACATGACAACTGACAACGCTTTAGACTGAGGAACGATAGCCTATCCTCTGACTGACGAGGATGCCCTAAAATGGTTGCCGTACAAGCGGTCAGAGTCAGGTGTATGGAAACACACCACCCCTTCGGGAAGCGAGAGTGAAACTCATCCAGCGTCCCTCAGAGTGAAAAGGGTCCTTTCCGTTCCATATGACTAGGGGTGGGAATCGCTGAGTAGCTCACGATACGATATCGTCACGATACTTGGCCCTCGATAACGATATTATCACGATACAGCGATACTGCGATAATCGATATATTGGAAGACGATACATCACGATACCTGTGTAACTGAAGAGAAAAAAATACCCCTAAAAGGCAAGAAGCAGGTATTATGTATTTATTAGCAGAATTGACATGAACTCTCTCAGAGTTCACTCACTCACTCATACCATTTTCGATACCACGGAGGAAAAGTTACACATTAAGTCTTTTTATTATTATTATTAAAACAAGAAAACCTATATAACCTACCTACCTATATAATTTCTAAAAGTAGATATTAATGATCAAACATTTCCATTCATGTAGCCTACAGTATTTATGTTTTTGTTTCAACTACAAACATAAATAAACGTCAACTTGAAACTATGTTTGAACTACCACACACAGCATAATATTTTAGCCTGTTTATTATTATTATTATTATTATTATTATTATTATTATTTTTTTTTTTTTTTAAATAAACATATCGATACTTGGTGCCAGTGTATCGATAACGTATCGCAAGTGGAAATATCGCGATACCGTGAGTATCGATATTTTGTCCCACCCCTACATATGACTGACACTGAATAACTGGTGTCTAGACCAGTGCTGGCGCACGTGGTAAAAAAACGGGCAGGAAAAATCATCACAGACTCATCTCACCCCGGTCATGATCTGTTCCAACTACTCCCCTCTGGTAGGCACTACAGTGCACTGTACGCCAAATGGACTCCCAGACATAAAAACAGTTTCTACCCACAGGCCATCACTCTGATCAACACTTAAAATCTTTCACTTTAACACTTTTGCTAACACTGAAATCACTTCACTCTGATCACTCGCGAACTTGAACACTCAATGTGCAGTAACCTGTAGCACCTACCCCTGTGTATATACCGCCCTCTCCCACGTACAGTAGGCACACTACAAACACATTTCTATGTTTACTGTGAAATAACTGCACACCCTCACCCCACACACACAATTCGAAATACGTTTTACTGGGTAATATCTGTGCAATATCTGACTCAAAGCTTAAAGGTCCCATTCTGTGAAAAAGCTGTTTTTACTTGTAAATGCATATATACTGCTGTCAGCCCTCCCTGTAATGAGTGGTCACAAGCTCAGAACTGCCACAGTTGGATTTGTCCCTATCCAGCTTCCCCCTGCAGTCTCCTCCAAGCCACACCCCCAAACGCTTCGTTTGCCCAGAGGGGAATTGGGACGTCACGAGCTTCCTCACGCATACTGCGCGGGTCTCTCTCACACAAGCTACCTGCACCATTTTGTCTATAGCCACAAAATTAACACTTCTAGCTGGAGCGACGCCAACTGTACGTGATCCAGCAACTGCAGAGGTGCATTCGGTAAGTCTAGGCATTTTGAGATGTCCTCTTTAGCGTAGTAACCGTTAAGTTAACGATAACTCGCAACCTAGCGTGCTGGTCCACAGATGCTAATCTGATTGGCCGCTGGGAGCCTGGGGCGGGCTCTCCCTCAGCGGCCAATGGGAACTGTTAGTTCTGAATATATTATAGAAACAGACCGTTCTTGGGAAGCGACGAGATGAGGAAGTGAGAACTCCGTCACAACAAACGGGGTTGCTATATTTTCGACAAATTAATCCAGAATCATGTTTTATGGACCAGAGACACACGTTTTTAAGAGGTTACAGCTGCACGAATTGGGACCTTTAATTCACACTGAACGGTAAATAACTGTGCAATACCTGATACCTGATTGTTTATACATGTACATACAGCTTATTTATACGTAGCTAGCTTATTTATACATATATACATTCATATATACTGTACCATACATTCCTTTCACGTATTCAAAATAAGATGCTTTTTTTCATACACTTATTATTGAATTGTTTATAGTAGTTAATGTCGCTGCTACTCACAGCAGTTGAAACAATTGCACCTGAACCCACAGCTCTCTGGAGCTGGGAGGCGGAGCGAAGTCAGCTCACAGCACGTGGCTGGCAGTGCGGAAGCCGCCCAGGTGGAAAGCGAGCTACTATAGGATTTTAACAGGCTTTCTGCTACGTCTGGTGTCCAGAAAAAAATAATTTTACCAGGAAAATGTGTTGGTCACATTTCAATAAAAATTACAATCGCATTGCTATCTGAATTAAAAGCGACAAAGGCAACTGGACTGGATAGCATCCCATCGAGATTTTTGAGTGATGCTGCAGGGATCATTGCGCCTAGTATAACCCACATTTTAAACCTTTCCATTGATTTTAAACTGTCCAGAGTCATTCCTCTCCACAAGAAAGGGAGTAAGACTGCTCAAGGTAATTACAGATCTGTGTCTACTTTAGGAGGAATTTCTAAGGTTCTCGAAAAAAATAATCTATGAACAAATTGAGGAATATGTTGTTGAGAATAACATCTTGTATGATCTCCAATCAGGTTTTAGAGCATCCCATTCAACAGAAACACGTTTGGTTTACCTTATTGACTACATCAAAAGGGAAGTTGACAATGGTAAATTCTGTGGTATGGTTTTACTGGACCTGCAAAAAGCTTTTGATACAGTGAACCATAGGGTTTTACTGTATAAGTTGAAGGCTCTTGGTTTTAACAGTTTGTCATGTTACTGGATCAGATCATACCTTTCAGACAGATATCAGAAAGTTGATATTAATGGGACACTGTCAGGAGTTAGGTGTAATAGCTGTGGAGTGCCTCAAGGAAGTGTCCTGGGGCCTCTTCCGTTTTTAATTTATGTTAATGACATGAAGGCTGCTTGCTCCTGTCTTGTTTTTCTGTATGCAGATTACTCTGCTCTTGTGGTGTCCCATAAGGACAAGAGCATGGTTGAGAGCTGTCTGGGTGCAGAGATGGAGAAGGTGTGCGACTGGCTGAGCGATAATAGGCTCTCTCTCCATTTGGGCAAAACAGAGTCCATACTATTCGGGACGAAAATAAAACTTAACAGATCTCCGGGTTTTAATGTTAAGGTGGATGACATAGTTTTGTCAACTAACGACATCTAGGATGTGAGCTAGACCAGTCGCTCACAGGGGAGAGGATGGGGACTAAGGTCATAGCCAAGGTCAACCAGAAAATAAAATTTCTGGCCAGAAAGTCAAAACCTTTAGATTTTAACACGTTGAAAGTGTTGGCCATGGCGTTGGTCCAACCACACTATGACTATGCTAGTTCGACTTGGTACACTAGCACCCCTAAGTGTATCAAGACCAAACTGCAGACATCTTCCAACCTATGTTGGCCGCTCCCAGTTCATTGCACTAAACTGGCCGTCAGTTGAAGACAGAGTTAACCAGCTTAAATTAAGTCTTTCCCATAGAATAATGAATGGTTCCATCCCCAAATACTTAAAGAATTATTTTAAATTGGTAAGAGAGACTCATGGCTATGCCACTAGGGCAAGTGGTACAGACATAGTCCCAAGTAGATTCAAGAGTGAAGCAGGTAAAAGTACCTTCCAGTACTCTGCTGCTGTAAATTTGAACCTTCTTCCAACACATATCAAGGAGATGGAATCAGTAAGTATTTTTTTAAAGAGCAGTAAAGGGATGGCTGCTATGCAGTGCACCCAATTAGGTAGGACCACAGCTCAATTGCTGCATGGTATTAATGGGTATTTTTAGAAGGCTATGGCTAGCTGGTGTGATGTATGTTAATTCTCTGGAGAATTTAATGGCGTTTTATTTTGTTCATAGAATTGCAAATAAGGTGATATATTGCTAGTTTTTATATTGCTTGTTTTATATTGCTCTTGTTTTTATATTGTTTGTATTTATTGTAAGTATTTACAATGGGGCCTGTTTGTGCCAACCATTTGTTTCTACATACGGGGACCACAAATTAATTCCTCTGACAATGTGATACTGATGGTGTGGCCAGTTGTATTTTAACAACTGTCAAATAAAAATCAATCAATCGCCTGGACCGCGTTCCCTTCGCCTCTCTCGCAGACACGCAGACACACACGCACGCACGCACACACGCACGCACACACACACACACACACACACACACACACACACACACACACACACACACACGTCAGCTAATTGCCATGTCAGCTAATTGAATGAGGTATGTTGAATACATACAGATGGGCCACTTGTACTCGTGTACATTGCCTGACTTTGTTTGCCCCATTAGATTTGGAATGACTGCGAATGGATTGCTGCCATCCAGAACTACCGTCCTGTCTCTCTTCTCTCATTCATTTCCAAAACCCTTGAACGGGCTGCTTCCGAACAACTTTCTCTCCATCTCTCCCAGAATGACCTACTGGATCCTCTACAATCTGGCTTCAAGGTTTCTCACTCTACTGAGACAGCTCTCCTTTCAGTCACTGAGGCCTTACACACTGCTAAGGCCTCCTCCCTCTCCTCTGTCCTTGTCCTCCTTGACTTGTCTGCAGCTTTTGATACAGTGCATCACCAGATTCTTCTCTCTATTCTCTCTGATCTAGGCATCTCAGGATCTGCACTCTCCTGGTTTGCCTCCTATCTCTCTAACCGCTCATACGCAACTCAGCGCACGCTGCGACCTGGCAGAAGGGAGTAGATGGTAACCACTACTGCCTGATGTAAACCAAAGTGCCCTTCTGGGACATGTATTAAATATGATTGATTGATTGATTAATTGATACCAGGTTCTATGGCGAGGATCCCTATCCAGATCCTGTACTCTTAGCACAGGTGTGCCCCAGGGCTCAGTCCTGGGCCCCTTGCTATTCCTTCTCTATATCAGATCTCTTGGCCATGTGACCTCATCGCATGGCTTCTCTTATCACTGCTATGCTGACGACACTCAGCTCTACCTCTTTCCCCCCCTCAGACACCCAAATCGAGGCACGTATCGCTGCATACCTCAAAGACATTGGTGCTTGGATGTCTGTCCACCATCTCAAGCTGAATCTTGGTAAGACAGAGCTACTCTTCCTCCCCGGGAAAGACTGTCCCCTCACTGACCTTTCCATCTCCATTGACAACACTACTGTGTTTCCCTCTCAAACAGCTAAGAACCTTGGAGTGATCCTTGACAATCAGCTGTCCAACTCAGCCTACATCGCAGCAACTGCCCGCTCCTGTAGGTTCTCCCTGTACAACATCCGCAAAATCCGTCCCGTTTCTCACAAGGGAAGCAACACAACTGCAGCCCATCTGGTATTCAACCAACCCAAATTCTCTCATGTCACTCCCCTCTTCCGGGACCTTCACTGGCTTCCCATCTCGGCACACATTACATTCAAAACACTGGTTCTGGCCTACAGGGCAGTACACCAGAAAGCGCCTCTGTACTTACAATCTATGGTCGGGCTCCAAATCTCTCACCGTTCCCTCCGCTCCTCCACCAGCGCAGGACGCCTCGCCCCTCCTCCACTACGGGGGCTCAAAAGTCGCTCATCCCGTTCGCGACTCTTCTCGTCCCTGGCACCTCAATGGTGGAACGAGCTTCCACCTTCGGTCACAACGGCCGAATCACTGCCGATCTTTCGGAAAAGACTAAAGACACACCTTTTCAGGCTCCATCTGGGCCCTTCTTGAACCAACTTCTTTCTCTCTCTCTTAAAAAAACAACAACTTCTAAACTAACCTAAGCTAAACTTGTACCACTATTCCTTCAGAAGTTGTAGTTGTCATAGACTGTGTTGCATAGTTGATTGCTCTATTGCTGACAAAAATGTGTTATTGTAAGTCGCTTTGGATAAAAGCGTCTGCCAAATGACGTAATGTAATGTAATGTAATGCTTATTGGTTAGCGTAGCTTTGGCAATATTTTGATGTGCTAGACTTCGAGAAATGTATTTAATTTAATGTAATTATTATCACAAAGGGATGCAAGAGGTTGGTCAATTCCCCCTGCTGCCCCAGTCATTGCTCCACCAACTCTACCCGCTTCTTTTTGGTGGTGCAACCACTTCTATGAGTGACTTTGTGTGTATGAGCATGACAGTTCACCTGAGATGTAGTCACCTGAAAGGGGTTAGGGTTAGGCAGTGAAAAGTCACCTGAATCAATCTCATGTAGGAGCACGAGATGTAGTCTTGCGACATCTGGCGAGTGATGTCACTAAACTGGAAGTGAATTGCTCGACTGTGATGTCATCAGTCAGTCGTGATGTCTTCAGTGATGTCAGTGTAGAATGCATTTGCACTGTGATCTTATCTTAGTCACAATTTATGACAGAAGTGATGTCAGTCGGGCAGTTTTGTGTGTGTGTGTGTGTGTGTGTGTTGAATGCATTTGCAATTGCCCAACTGTGATGTCACCTGAGATTCTGGTCTGGATTTGGGTCTGGATCGAGGCAACAAGGAAAAGGGTGTGTGCGTGAAGTGATGTCATTCAACTGGAAATGTCGTGACACAATTGCTCGACTGTGATGTCATCAGGTAGTTGTGATGTAGTCACCTAAGAGGTCACCTGGAAGTGATGTCACTCGGGCAAGTGTAGGTGTGTGTGTGCGTGTGTTGAATGCATTTGCAATTGCACAACTGTGATGTCACTCGAGCAACTGTGATCTTATCTTAGTCACTATTTGTGACGGAAGTGATGTCAGTCGGGCAGTTGTGTGTGTGCGCGTGTGTGGTGAATGCATTAGCAATAAACCCTTTTCACAGCAGCCATTTTGTGTCTAAAAGGCAGGATAAACACAGGTGCAACCAACTCACTAATTAGGGCCTCAGCATTGGAACACCAAAATGGACTGGAAGTTGGAAACCCCAATTAATGTTTTGTTTATCCTGCCTTTGAGAGGCAAAATGGCCACCGTGAAAAGGGTCTATTGCCCAACTGTGATGTCACCCGAGAGATTTGGGTCTGGATTTGGGTCTGCATTTGCATCGAGGCAACAAGGAAGAGGGTGTGTGTGTGTGTGTGTGTGTGAAGTGATGTCACTCAACTGGAAATGATGTCATGCAATTACTCGTCTGATGTCATCAGGCAGTTGTGATGTCATCAGTGATGTCATGTCAGGGGTGAAAGTGGTTTGAATTTCTTACAGGAACTATACTACCCCAACCTTCATCGTTTCATATTGTCCTCCTCCCGCCCCCAGCTTCATGCATCCCTGAACACACACATCCATTTTTTGAATGCCTGTATGGTGTAGAAATTAGAAACACTTGACAATATGTATAGTGAATTATTTAGGCCTGTTTAAACATTACAACAACAGACTCTCCTATGTGGAATATCATGTGTGATTTCAACTCTCCTTTTTGACCAAAACATTTACCACACACTGAACAATTAAATTGTTTCTCTCCTGTGTGAACTATTATGAATAACCGCAGTAGGCTACATTGTATGCTTTGGTGCGATGTAGGATTTTGTCTTTCAATAATAATATCCTCATTGCAGCCTTGCTGTAGTTGTTGGTGTTGTTGCGGTTATTTGACTTTCTGACCACCCGCCTCAGTGCTTATTATGAGGCCAGAATAACAGATGCTGCCCTTGGCCATTGGGAAGGCTAACCATTTACTTTTGGCTTTATTGATTGTGTATGATTCAACTTTGTATCTATGATTTTATATTATTGCATGTTTTTGTAGATTGTTGGGACTTCACTGGCCTGGAACAAACTGCTGGACTGGGGCGAATGAATAGCTGTGCCAAAGAAGCTAGGCCTATGTGCTGTAGCCTATTGTATTTTTAATTTTATATTTTTTATATTTTTCATTTGCAAGTTCAACTGTCAGCTGAGCTCTGTTATTGAAGCTTTGGCTAAAGCCCTGAATTTTACAATGATGTTTTGAAATAAATATGTTTAAAAATCATTTGTGTGTTAAAAGCTTGTGCTACGTTTTCATTAGCGTTAATATATTACAGTAATTTAGTAAGTAAAATCGCTGGGCTGGGCGCAGTGTTTGTGGTGTGGGAAATGTGTTAAAAGCTTGTATTACGTTTTCAATAGCGTTAATACACTAAGGAAGGTATGTGACCATCATTCATTTCAATGTCCGCTCTCAAGAGCAATTCAGTTGGTTCATGAAATCGCTGGGCTGTGTGCTGTGCAGTGGTTGTGGTGTGGGAGATTCCAGCTGTCAAAAGAGGGCAAAAGACTTGCTCCTGGCCAATCCCGGCGCTTGACTGCTGCGTAGGCGGGCACAGGGCGTGGTTTTGGCTTAACCTATGTGGGTTTCGAAATAACGCAGTATGGACAGACAGCCGAGCAGCAGCGCAAGCGGATTTTGATTGACAGCAGCTGCGTGTCTTCCAGGAACGCCGTTCAGGCACAGAATTTCTTAACGGAACTGAGTTCCGGACCGTTCCGGCCCACTTTCACCAGTGCATGTCACTCGAGCAATTGTCTTCTTCTTCTTCTTAGTTAAAATAGGTTAAGTGGTGTCTGTCTGCACCTGGGTGTGATTTGTATTTATACAAGTATTTAGGAATTTGTGTTCTCTCTCAGAAACAAGGAGATACTGTTACTGCATCTGCTGATAAATCCTGCTGTTAAGTGCACTAAAACTATGTTTTTCATTTATAAGACAGTTAAAGACAGTAACTGTATTGATAGAGCCTTATGTGAAGTTTGATTTGGACAGACGAAAAAAGTCCCTGTGTGCTCGGTTATGCTCTGGAAATCTTCCTTTGGCACTGGAGACTGGTAGGTTTAATGCTACCCCTGAAGAAGATACTTTGTTTGCTTTGTGACCTGTGTGAAATTGAGAACGAGATTTTCTATTATATTGTACAGCTTATGATGATACAAGAGAGATACTTTTCAGTAAAATGTTCTCTATTTATGCTGTTTTTTTTTTTTAGATGGATGATTATGAAAAACTTAAGAAAGGAACCTTCTTTATCCACCTTATTTCTAGCTGCCATGATGCCTATGGGTGCTTCTTCCGGTGTAATAGACAGTTTTAACTTGACAAAAAAAAACGTCTGAGGGTTTTACAGCAGACCTATTCTGCTCTACAGCCGTAAGGGTTAATATGTCACTTTTATAAGTTTAGAAAAAAATGTAGACTGTCAAAGTAACCATTTAGATTACTCTTGTGTGCTCAGTTTATCAAATAACGATAAATAACGGCTATTTAGAAATCTGGTTTTCGTTTTCAGCTTTATTTTATGCATTTAATGTCGTTCGGGTGCTGGGATAACGTAATGCATTATGGGTAGTCGGCTACTGTGGCTAATGCTAGCAGCTAGCGTTAGTTACTTTACATGGCTGTAAAACGCCACTGAATGACCAAATTGATTTAACGTGACTATATTTATAACTTTTATAACGTACTCCGGTTTCCGGTTTATAATTTAGAATAAATTTAGAATTCAGCAAACTCTGAATTCCGAGGTGGCTACAGCATGGAAGACCTCTCACATAATTCCAATTCCCCAAAAATCATGCCCCAAAGAGCACAACGATTACAGGCCTGTTGCCCTGACTTCAGTGCTGATGAAGGCCTTGGAAAAACTGGTGGTCCAGCATTTTCTGCCCCCTGTGGAGAGCAAACTTGACTCCTATCAGTTTGCGTACAGGAGAGAGCGGAGCACAGAGGATGCGGTATCAACACTCTCCCATCTGATTATAAAACATCTGGATGACCCAAAGGCCTTTGCCAGAGCCCTCTTCATCGACTTTTCCTCTGCGTTCAACACCATCAAACCACATATACTACTGGAGAAAATGAAAAACCTGGACATTAATCCACATATCATTCACTTTTATCATTCTTTTCTGACTGGAAGAGTCCAGCAGGTGAGGGTTAACAACATTCTTTCCTCCCCTGAGATCACCAACATAGGAGCTCCACAGGGCTGCGTGAGTGAGTTCCCCAGTCTTCTTTATCCTATACACTAATGACTGCACCACCTCAACCAAGGACCAGTACATCATCAAGTTCTCAGATGACACTGTCCTGTTGGCGTTGATGAACAGTGACAATGACATTCCATCTTATGTGGACAGTGTGAACAATCTGGTACAGTGGTGCGATGAGAATGCACCGGTACTAAATGTGTCACAGAGGAGGTAATCTTCGACCCCAGGTCAATTGCCAACCGAACACCAGTATACATCCACAGCACTCCCATAAAGCAGGTGGAATCCTACAAATACTGGGTGTGTGGGTGGACCACACCCTGGGCTGGTCTATCCAGGTGGATCATGTCTGTGCAAAAGTGCAACAGCGTATGTACTTTTTGAGGAGATTGAGGGCTTATGGGGCTAGCCCGGAAATACTCCCGCTGTTCTATTGTTCTATCATACAGAGTATCATCCAATACTGTGGCACTGTATGGTACAATAGTCTAACGGTACAAGCTAAAAATAAAGTGGCCAGATTGATCAAAACGGCCTCCAAGATCATCGGTCGACCCGTCAACCAGGGCTTCCTTGACAGCCAGAACACAGCAACTGTGCGTTTGGCCCAAAAAATAGCAAATGATCCCTCTCACCCCCTCCACCAGGACTTTGAGCTGCTTCCATCAGGCAGGCGGCTCCGAGTCCCGCGGTGTCGGCTGAACAGGACCCAAAACTCTTTTGTGCCTCACGCCATCACCCTCCTGAATAAGGGGCCCTTTACACGAGGACGGTTTCCTATGGTGACGGGGAATTATTTTATCGCTAGTGCCTCCCCGGCGACGGCGAATTCGCGCTTAGGAAACGACACATTTCGAAACCACCCTCCAGAGTTAAATTCTTTGAGACGCCCCCCGCTGATCGTTTCATGTAATCGCTTTGAGACGGCACATTTCAGAAACTGACGTGCCTGCACACGCGACACACGCGATTACGCCATAGCCGTGCGCGAGTTGGCAACCATTTTCAAAATAAAACGTCATTTGGCAACATTCAGAATTAAGCTACACTGCGGCCAACTTCAGTTACATGTTCATAACGTTACTGCTGCGAGGAGCTGATGGCTGTACCCGGTCGGCATTTAACGTTAGTTACAAAAGCACGTCGACAGTGTTTTCTCACTGCCAGTAGCCTAACTACAGTAGGGTTTGACAGATCACAGTCAGCGCTCCCGGTCCTCGCTGCTCGTTAAAGATTTCCAATAGGCGTTATTCTGATAAACTGGTCACATATACTGTATGTTACGTTCTCACCCGACAAATATTAAAACTTTAAAACAGTTTGGGGTTTATTTTAGCTTGAAAACAGCTTTTTGGCAAGTCTAAATGACTGCGGTAGGCAAACTCTACTTCCGTGTTTAAAACCGGAAAGACGATTACGAAATGACGTCATGCAGAAGCGTCCTTGTATGGGCAAAGAATAAGGTGATCACACTGCCACCTAGCGACCTGGCATGTACATTACGGCGTTTAAAAAATTCAACAGCGCTCATGTAAACAGGGAGAAGGTGTGAAGGAAAAGGTGTGAAGGAAACGCTATTGTGTCGTTTCTTCCAGAAACTGTCCTCGTGTAAAGGGCCCCTAAGCAGGGGGGTAAATAGGTGCGACTTTGGGGGTAGCCATTGAATGATTTGATAGGCTGAATTGGGGGGGGGGGGGGTGTTAGTGTTAGTCTATTTAATGGAAATGAGGTGGATATGTCGGACTTGCCTGTCCCTACAAACTCCAGGTGGATTTATTGCTGTCCTTATCTTCTATTTTTTATATTCTACATTTTATGTCTGGTTTTTAGGACCTTACATTGCTGCAGGTTTAAGTCTGTATGTGTCCATGTGTCTTATCTTTTTGTATCTTCTGACTTTCTGTATGTTGGCACTTGTTGCACATTACAACAAATTTCTGTGAAAGCAGACAATAAATTAACTTGAACTTGAAATGAGGTCTGCAGCCAAAGAGTAGGCTATAACAAAGGAAATGACAAGCTGCAACAATAAGTCACGTTAAACCGGACCTTGTACCATAATTATTTTTTACAGTGGGGCATTCAAAAATAAGGTGGATAGGAAATGTTATTTCCCGGGACTGGGAGGAAAGGCAGAATGTTCTGTTTAGAAAGTGATGTAATGATCCGTTTTGTTGTTTCAGGAGTACATTATATTGTGATTTAGTTGTACTATTATACCGCTGGCTTATGCTGTACTGTATATTTTGTGTGTCTTGTAAGCCCATCTGGGCTGGGCACTGTCAAGTGCATGACACAGTGAATAAAATAAAATCATCAATCACCATAAGTTTTTTTTAGGTTAGTTTTTGATTTATAAGTGCATTGTAGACAGAGTAAGCACACAGAGAGTAAAAAAAAAAGTAAATTTAAGATCAGCAATTTTGTGTCTTATTTGTAAAACTAAATTGTTGTATTTTATCAGATGCAAATAAGTACAATAAATGATATCATGATATCATATATCAGCAGGTGGTGACGTTGAGGGGAGTGAAAGAATGAGCAAATGATGAATGATGACATCACAACAGTATAATCCTAATGTTAATTTAAAATGACATTCCTCTAAATCTGGCTTCAAACGGTCACAATTTGAGGGAAAAAACACCAATCTTTTTTGGCAGCGACCTTAATTTGAGGCAGTTTCATTTCAGCGTCCTTGTTAACAGGCGAGACCGATCACAACAGCCACAAGCCACGCCACACTGAAGCCACGCTGCACGTGTGCTGCAGCGATAGTTTCAGCTTCTGGTCTATTTTTCAAGCGTGCAGCGCTCTGCACGCAAGCAGCCAGGCATGAAGTCAATGCAAGTTATGAGCAGGGGCAAGGCAGCGCTGGGTAAAACAGACCGAGGCGTGGACAAAACACAAGTGTTTCTGGTGTGAATGGTAAGGGTCCTGCTGGAAGCTTCCGTGAAGCGCTGCTTCTGAGAAGCCTATGGTGTGAACCTGGTGTAACTCCGGCGAATGTCCAGACCTGATTCAATGGACATAGTCCAGAGTTCATGTATGAAAGTGGCTTATGTTGCTATCTGGTCCCTGCAGGATGCTGCAGGGTCTCAACCTGCACCTTCTACATACTTTCTGTGCATTCCAACGTGTGCTTACTAAACGTGTGTGTGTGCGTGTGAAAGAGAGAGAGAGAGAGACCGAGACCTACCTGTCGAGTAGCGTACAGGTAGAGGACCTGAGGTTCAGTCCTTGTGATAACAGACCAGACCCTTTGGTAGGTCTTGGGGTCGTCTCCATACTGCAGGAAGCCACTCATCACAGCGTCACTGGAACCTGGGGACGCCTCCATCTGGGAGAGAACACACAGGGAAGGGAACATTTCATAACACTGGAGCACAGTTATGTATAGTTATCGCTTCTATACTTTTTTTCAATCATTTATATCCTTACTATGCTATATTTATGTTGCAGACGACACCTGCAGTTAGTTCCCATTCTCTATAGTGAATGGGCATCTGCCTATTGTGAAGTCTTTACTACATAATATCCCTCCTAGCCTGCAAAGAGTCTGAATATTGAAGTCTGCCCTTATTTATTGGAAATATGTCAAGAAAAGAAGTCAAAATGGCCAACATCAAAATGAGCTAACCAAGGGCAAGCCAATCAGAGGCAGCGTAGGCTGTGTATCTTGTCAAGTACATTAACGTTAGTGGGATCCTGGCTGACTTCACAGTCTATGGTGCCTTCAAAGCAATCAGGACGAAAGAAAAAGGGGCAGTCCTGTCAAAGGGGGTTCTGGTTCAACAGTAATGGTAAAACAAAAAATATACATATATATATACATTTCTTTAATTTTATTGCCCAAAATTGTAGTTTGTAGTTTGAGTAGTTAACACGTTCACTGCCGTCGACGAGTTAACTCGTCAAAAAAACAACAACGGTTGACTGCCGTCGACGAGTTAACTCTCGACAGTGCTCTCCAGACTAGAGAAAGCCGAGCAAAAACAGCAGGAAAAAGCGTGAGGAAACCATTCTCATGGCGAAAACGCTTTCGCGCTGGGAGCTGGCGCACAACGGTGGGGGATTCCAAAAATAGACTCTGGGTGCAACACACTTTGAAACACACAGCAGAAAGCCCAGAATCGCACGCAGCTTCATCCCAGCTCACAACCGAAAACCCAGAAACGAACGAGCCCGATCCAGACTCGCCCGACGAGCGGCCGCCAGCAGCCAGGCAGCACAGACAGGCAGCAGAGACTCGCCTGTGACACACGCTGCAGCCACCAGAGACACACCCACGGAGGGAGGAGTTTGAAGGAGAGGGGGGTGGGGGTGCTGTTATTTTGGAGGAAATTACTGTTCAGAACTATTGTTTAGATGTCTGATGTCTCACTGATGCCAAAAATAAATGGTTAAAGTGACTGTTCTGCCTGTTCTATCGAATTTCAGAAAAAGGCATTTATCTCAGCTGTCCTTCTCAGACGCTGAAACCATGCTGTATTCAACTGCTAATGCCTACATAACAGAACATGATAAAAACTAACTCTTTTAGACAGAGAAAGCACACATTCTATTAGTTCTTTTGAGATATTTTGTGTTCACAAAGTCCTAGCAGAAAATAATCCTCGGCTCTTGAAAGATGAGCCAGAATCCTCAAAAAAACCCTTGGCAGAAGCTACCTACTGTATTGGAAAGACTGTTGGCAGTGAATGTGTTAAACTACACAAAAATGACCAAAAAGTAGTTTAACTACTTGATTCACTACGCAAATATGAACGTAGTTGAAAACTACCAGCAAGCTACTGCAAAATGTAGTTAAACTACATAGTTCACATACATGTAGTTCACTACTCCCCAACACTGCTGGCTTCATCCGTGGCGTGGCGTGCGGCTGGTGTTAACGGCCTCGCCTGTTAACAAAGACGCCGAAATGAAACTGCCATAGCACTGCATAGCTTCAGCGTGGGATTGGCGTATGGTGTGAACGATGGCTTACACCGCTTTTACACAGTGATCCCACAATATCGCCGTTAGGAAGGCCCAAAAATAAGCCAGTGTTGCCTTTTTATGCGTTTAGTCAGCAAGACCGGTTTCCGCAATGAAAAGAAGCCATTGCCATGGAGATGTTAACAGCTGTACCTACCTGATGCCGAGGCGAATAAGAATACAGACTTTGTGGATAGTTTTGAGGAGACTGACGGAATAGAGGAAACATCCTCACCTGTCGCCCACGTCACAGAGATATTTATCAGACACACACTAATAATAATATTATGGACTTACTGTATGCCCATTAATTTAATTAATATCAACGTTGTTTGAGCATAAATAATATAGCCTACTACTCATAAAACTGTGTAGGCACGGTCCACTGAGAATTCCTCCTGGCCCTGTTGTTACAGTAATGGATCACCTGCTTTCTGCTTTTATTTCATGTCAAGCCATTTACCCTTTTTATTGCTGTAACGGCGTAACAACAAATCTATAGTTCTATAATATTCCTATAGTACCAGTAATATTGCGATGGTGGCACTATAGTAAGTTGGTGAACAAATCATGGTATTTTCATGTTCTGTAGGGTAGTAGCTATAGCACTGTATTATCTCTACTAGTGCAGTGCCCGTTCCCCCATGCACCACCCCGTGGGCGCTTCCCCGCCGCACACACACTGCACTCTGTCAGGTCCTCCTAAGCGCAAGTTTGAAGTCAATCCGACAAACGGTTCTCGAGATACGCGAAGGACAGACATACAGTCCTGGAATAAGTTCAAACTGCATGAAATGCGGCACCGCACTCCATCGGGGTCCGAGCAGCGCACTCCCCAAGGTTGAAGTCAATCGGACAAATGTTTCTCGAGATAAACTGTTTTTTGTGTTGCCAGTAGGTGGCGCTATGTCAAATTGCAAGAAATTCAGCACCGCACTACTTCGAGTTCCCAGGAGCACACTCCCCAAGTTTGAAGTCAATCGGATGAACGGTTCTCAAGATAAACCACTTTTTGTGTTGCCAGTAGGTGGTGCTGTGCCAAATTGCACAAAATTCGGCACTGCTCTATGTCAGGTTCCCAGCAGCACACTCCCCAAGTTTGAAGTTGATCAGATCAATGGCTATCGAGATAAAGCGCTTTTTGTGCTGCCAGTAGGTGGCGCTATGCCAAATTGCACAGAATTCAGCTCCCTGGATTCCGTTGAGTCCCCCTAAGCGCACTCTCTGAGTTTGAAGTTTGAAGTCGAACCCTATGTTGACTTTTCTCACTTACTGTCAACGACCCTACACCCAGATCAGCTGGAGCTTGAAGGAGCGCAGAATTAAACACAAATGTTCAAATATTGAACGTGTTTTGCGTCCGAATCGCACAAAAACAGGGCACTGCACTGAAGTTTGAAGTCGATCCGACCAACGGTTCTCGAGATACGCGAAGGACAGAGAGAGAGAGAGAGACAGAGAGACAGACGATCCTCCAATTATAGTATAGAAAATAGATAAGGAGTTAGGCTATATTTATTTGTTGGCATATAAGCTAGTAGGCCTATCCACCTAAATTATAGCCTACAGGAATACTGTTTTTCTTCAGGGAACGCACAACAGGTGAGACTAACGTTAAAGGAGAACTTACCTCCAAAACACTTTTTTTCAGCTTTTAACCAATATATATGACTTTGGGGGTGATGTGTGAAGAATTCTGGTCAAAATTTCCACATTTGACACCAAACTGTTGCCATTTTACCATTTGTATCATTTTTCAGCAGCATACCTGGCATAAGCGCCCTCTAAGGGTGGAACACTGCTTTTTTTTTTCCTCAAATGAATGGGATATTTGACACGTCGTGACGTCACCATGAACCAAAGACTATGGGATTTCAAGATAGTTACTCCCCTACCCCCCCTGTACCCTTTCGGCTCCTCACAACTCCAAGCCTATTCCCATGATGTCACTTGACCTGTTCATTTATTACAATCGCCTGTTATTTTCCTACCAACTCCTATGTAACACAATACTATCAATAAACGCCACTATAATCATAAAAGGAAGGACATTGCATTGTGTTGCTGTAAAATCATTCCCAACCTTTTATAAATCTCCAAAACAGCAACTTTTCAGTAAGTTTGCTCTTAAAATACTGAACCAAACGTTGTCGAAGTTGGCACATGTCTTAATTATAGTTAGTTTCCCGCTGAATGTGTCATTACTTTATTAATATCTTACCTGGATAAGCTCGAATGATGATGTTTATATTATCAGTCCGAGTTGGAAGTCAGGCCAGTCAGGCCTTATCCTCATGCACGAGCCCCCAAGCTCCGGGGGCGCGCGCAGCAGCAGCAGCCAGTGCTCTCTCTGCCTCTGGCCGAGAGAGCACTGTCTGACATTTCCGCAAACAAATCTCCTCGCAGTTTAGCGCACATGTAAAATATAACGCTATACTAAGACGTGACAACGCTGCTCTAAACACATCGGCTACTAAAATATATTTCCCTGCATCTCATACTGAGAGATTAGATCGGTATTGAGTTTCGACAGACTGAATGGGCTGACTGAGGAGGAGAAGAGCATTGCAGCTCTGCCCTGCGCTGCCTGCCTGCGCCCTGAGAGGAAAAATCAGAGCGTTAACGTTACTTTATTCTCGTCAGAAAACACTCCGATTGGCATGTTAAAACAAGTTTGCAGCCTAGGAATAACTGGAAAACATTTGATTGATCTATTTACGTCAGACGATGCCAGAATCTCACACACACCAGCAGCGCAAAGCACACAAAGTCAGCAGCGTGCCTGGTGACTTTTCCAGGGAAGAGGGAGCAGCCTACAGCGCTCTGCTGAGATCTGCTGAGAGGAAAACTTTTGCACAACTTTTAACAAGAATCACGAAAAGCCCCCAAACTAAAATTAAAAAGGGACTTCATGTCAAGTTGGACGAGGGAATGACGTGGAGAAATCTCACATTGTGTTACCCCAGAGCGGGGGGTTTGTCCTATTGTGCGGTGTGCTGCGGTAACGAGCCCACGTCACTTTGCTCTTATCGATAGGTACAGACGCCCACATACACATACATGGAAAAAAATTATTAAATTTCTAGTTCGCCACTGAATTACCAAATTGATATAACTTTCAACCATTTTGAGCAACACTGTTTCCATACATGCCACCAGCGTTGGCTAGTTGTTGATATTTATAAAGATATTGCCCCTCTCAAATAAATTATTTTTGAGGCGGTGGGCAAACTGTAATGGCGTCGATTTCCGAAAAAAAATCTTGACTTGAACACAGCCAAAGAGTTTAGTATAGACAAGAGCATATGTCATTTCTTGTTTTTTTCCATAGGTATTTTCAAATCACTGTTCTGATACATATCTAGGGGGTAAGTCCACCTTTAACTAGTGATCCCCCCCCTTGATGTGAGAAGACAGGAAGCTCATGCATTTAAAAAAATAATTAAAAACTGTAATTTTTATTAATCAGATCCCACCTTGGCGGGTTATCCTTTTACATAGAGGTTGATTCAGGGCTGTTACTACCTGCACTGGCGGAACAAAATGATCCTCCTTTCCGTATTTGAGAGGCTGTCTAAAAGGGGCTTTTGGCCAAGTACATTGGGGAGAAAAGATCAGAAAAAATAAATAAATATGTAGAGGTATATTTCTGTTAATATGAAAGCTAAACCCTGCTCATGAAATAAACCCTTGACCTTTAGAAAACTCACCTCCAGTAGTCCTGTATTCTTGCCCTCGACCCCCTCCCCTCTGTCCTGGCCGGTCAGGATGGGGTAGCAGGCTTTACACACTTTGTTCAGCTTGTTACCGTCGTACTCTAAAGCCGCCTTGTTGTCTGAACACTTCCAACACACCACCTGCAGGGGACAGCAGAGGAATGTAAGTCACATGACACTTCCAACACACCACCTGCAGGGGACAGCAGAGGAATGTAAGTCACATGCACCGTACAATAAGTAAATTAATACATTCACAGTCTGCTATTCACACAGTCTCTCACATACTTGTGCATGCTATGTCCCGGACCATGTATTTTTACTTTATCTGTCCATCATTGTCATTCTCTCTCTCTTTTTAAATCGGATGTGGACTACAGTGTGTTGAAGCAGACACGTCACTCACACAGCCACAGGCTCTGCAGTGGTGCCTCCTTCTGGTGAGGGCGTTGAAAGGCTCCTGGCATTTCATACACACGGTCACCTCGTTGTCCCTGATCCAGCGAGGGGCACGGCAGCCAAGCTCCTCTGTCTGCAAAAAACAAACAAACATACATGCATGTCAATTTAGACCAATCAAAAGACTGCAAAGACGCCGATTCCATACCTTCCCTGGAATAAATATTCTCCAACTTACTGAGACGTCCACATCGAGCTGCTTCAAAGCCAACTTAAAGGTTTCATTTTTCATCTGAAATACATCAATGGCTTCCTGAATCACCTGGAGATTAAAAGTAAGTTGCTTTAGAAAACATGGAACTAATAAATCTTTAGCCATTTTATCCAACATCAGATGCGATGTATCAAACAAGCAAGCAAACAAAAATAGAAAAATACTCTGGTACCTCTATCCACTCATCTCGGTCTTGTTCAGAGCTGGGGGGGATGAAAAGTATTATATTTGATATTAGAGTTGTAAACAACCAAATTGAAAGTTGGCGCTATCCAAAACATTTCTAGAAGGAGGTGAAGGAAAAATATGGGGGAGGCTGATGTACATATTATGTACATCATAATATGTAGATTATGTGAGAATTAAAATAGCCTAAATATACTTTCTAGAAAATCATGGTGTATGCATCCGAGTTGGCATTATAGGGCCTCCATATTTCCATTTGGCTCTTTCGCCTCCACACACACCTGGCCTGCAGCTCCAGCGTCCTCTCCTTCCCAGAGACCTGGAAGGTGTGTGGGTGGTCTTCGTTGGTGGTCCGCTGTACCTGCATGCCCTCTACGCCAACCCGGGCTCGCACAGTAAAACGCTGCCCCGCCAGGCTGAACTTGGGAGTGCAGCAGAGCAGGAAGTTGTTGAACTGCAAACAGTAATGCAAGTCAAAGCTCAAATTAATGAGGTAAATAGATTATATTGGCAGTTTACGCTTCATTATCTCAACAATAAAATGTGACAGATGTTAGCAGGCACAAGCAACAACAGAATGACTGTAAGAACATGCAGGTATGAAAACCGTCATCAAGCCACGCTTTAGGAACAAACAACAGGGGCTGCATGGATATCTGTATCTATGATCAGTGTCTGACCAGGAAGAGGTGTCTTTCCATGGCGGACGTGTTCCTGGCAGCAAGCTTGAGTAGCCGACCTTCCTTCAGGAACTCATTGGTCGGATTGACCACCTCCTCCTCCCCAACCATCTCATAGATCTCCAGCAGCCGCTTCAGGCTCTCCTACAGGCCACGGAAAACAGATTTTAAAATTATAAACACTCCAAACGGAAAACAGGAATAGCAGCATCCACTAGGGCAGCATGACTAGTCATTTCTGATTGAATATCACAACATTAGTCATATATATAAGGGGCACGGTGGCTCAGTGGTAGAGCTGTCGCCTCACAGTCAGAAGGTCCTGAGTTCGATTCTCGCCTGGGACACTGTGGGCACTGTGGTTGTGTTCCCCCCCATATCTTCAGTGCATACTGCCCAGGTGGGGTATCTCGTCATAAGGGCCTTTCTCTCTGTGTGGAGTTTGCATGTTCTCCCCGTGCTCCCCAGGGGGTTCCTCCGTATATAACCCCCCCACTAAAAAAACATGCAGAAGATGAGATCGTCATCGTCATCCGACCAGTGACGACAACATCCAAAGTTGGTCCCCGGGCGCTGAACGAGAAAGCGACCACTGCTCCTGGCCTGCCCCCCCGAGGAAAGGACATGCCTGGATGGGTTAAATGCAGAGGACACTTTTCACCGGCCACCGTCAGCATGAGTGTGTTGTGGCCGCATGCACGTGTTGTGGTGTTCGTGTGACAATAAAAGACGGGGCTTGTCCCGTTACGAGAGTTTTTTTTTTTTATGTAAAATGTAATTACCGTATTATTAATCATAAAATACTGCCAGATGATTTAATTTCATTCAGAATTTCAGCTGTAGTTTGAAACAGTCAAGATGCTGATATAAGATGTATAAGGTTTAGTAAAATTATTTTGTTCTGCAAATAATTAAGACTAAAACTTAACTTAACTTAGTCATAATTGTGCAGCTGTGGCATCCTCGATGAAATAATCCTTTAAAAAAGCAATAGCTGAATGGTTGAAAACCAGGACATTAATTAGAATATATTTGTACAGTGTAAAGCTGTGTTCACACCAAGATATTTATTTTTCTCTCTGTCGCTCGATTCAACCCTTTGGAATCGTTCTGTCGCTCCGTTTAAATCGCTCGTCAACAGGCACAATAATTGACGGACATCTGGGGGCTATAATGTTACGCAATGTCATGATATTTGTCCACTACGAGCCACCGTAGTTGTTTACAAGCTAAGCCTATCAGCATGCTCCTAACGCGAGCTCTATAGCGGTAGTACAGACTTCACTTCATGTCAGCTGTCAGCCTGTCAATCAGCTGTCAATGCAGTTTGTTGCCACACAATAAACCAGTGGTTTGTTCCAAGCCAGTGTGATCCTTGACTCACTCTCACACGGCAGCCAATCAGCGTTGAACAGCGAGCGACTGATGTCAGCATAAGAAGCAATGCAGCTTTTTTGCCCACAATATGCACTGTATACAGTGATTTAACAGTATATTGTTGACATGTGAAAACCTCTGAACCCCAATTTTGTTCATTTTGTTGGTAAGCTAAAAACAATGCTCGTTTGTTTTTTAATAAAATAAACAATATCAAAACCGTCTAGTATGTTCATTAAGGCAACGTACAGCTTTGTGTATGGCACTGTTTGAGTGGATGGTTGCCATGGAAATGGTCTGCAAGGATTCTGTGGGAGGAGACAAAATGAAGAAACTCTTACTGCTCATCACCAACCAATGAGCTTTCAGAGACAGGCAGGCATTTTAAAGAGGGAAAGAGAGACTATAAACACCTGACAGACAAACTAAGACCATGCATTGTGGTAGACGACTGTAAGCTAAGAACTAAGACGAAGCATTATTATTCAACATAGTCTTTGAGAAAGCTCACGTTAATCAAATAACATGGGTGGTCCATCTTTAGCTTGATTAACACATTCATTCCTGGATATTGAGTGTCCAACTAACTGTGAGCAGGGCTGTGGTCTGGTTTCTCCTCAGGCAGGTTCTTCAGGTAATCCCTCAGCAGCATCTCATAGCGAGGAAGCCTCTGGACCGGCTCCAGCATGTGGTGCTGCAGGCTCAGGCTGCCACACACCTCCTCACTCTAGAGGATATCACCATCAAGTCAAGTCTATTTGTCTAGCAATAATTCACAAGCATGTCTCAGAGAGCTTTACAGAGAATATGTCTACCTAAATATAGCTAAGCACCATCAATAAACAGGGTTGAACAATCTTATATTAGAGAAAGAGGGAGGGTGAGGGGAGAGAGGGGGAGAATGAGGGAGAAGAGAGAGAGCAGAACAAACGTCACTTCCTGAATCAGCACTGTACCAGAGATTTTCATCCGCATTTATTTTCCCATAGACATTTCGTAAAATGTGTATAAAAATAGTGTTAGTAACACTATTTTTATACACATTTGACCAAGTAACACTGTGTTACTTGGTACACCGTGAAAACAGCTGCTGCAAGGCCTGCGAGGTAAATACAACCGTTCATTTTCTCTCTCTCTCTCTCTTATCATAACAATCTGAGCCTGTTAGTGGCAAAAACAAATGGTAAATGGCCTGCATTTATCGCACTAATGTAGCTAGAGCGATAATTCTATAAGAGAGACCTAATTATCATCATTCACTCTCTTTTTATTCATTCACTCTCATAGGAGAATCCCTTAGTCGTCAATTGTCACGGGCACTAATTCAGCTCTTCAGTCATTCACTTCTTTCCCTCTTAAGAGAAACCCTCTAATTGTCTCGCCCACTCATTGATAAAATTACGTCATCAATCACTCCTTTTCCCGCTTCTATCTAGCGTCACTGTTTGTGGGAGTTAACGTTCATTTTAGGCCAATCAGAGTAAGACACCTTTTCCCATTCAGCCTATCACCATCAAGCTGTCAAAGCTAAAAGCTCTCTGTTCTCTCTGTGTGATCTGTTGCTTTTCAGTACATTCCTGCGACCCGCCTCCACCCCATTCTCCTCCAGTCCTCTGAGATCTCAGATTCAGAAGCTTCGCCACCAAGACCAAGACCCCATCTGTCACCACCACCAGGTCTAGACTCCACTGGGGGGATCTTCATTCCTATTCCTGGCTGATCTGCCCCTGCTGATCATAACGTCATAATCAAGCTGACGTTATGATGGAGTCTAATCGCCAAAAATAAACTCTTATGTGCCTACAGGCTCATGTATCTTATCATCTAATAAATCCTTGTCATTCTAGAAATGTGTCTCTCTGATTGAATTCACCTTATTCTTTGCCCACACATGGACGCTTCCGCATTACGTCATTTCGTAATAGTATTTCCGTTTTGACTTGCCAAAAACCCCGCAGGCAAGATGGCCACCCACACGCCCCTCCTAAACTGGCAGAATTACTCCCCCATAAACTAACATATTATCTTGGCCTACATAAGTATGTAACATACAAAATAAAACAACCCGTAATATCTTAATTTTATGTAGAATGCAGAGGACATGTAATTGTTTAGTTAAACTTGCATTCCAGGAATATTGTGCTCTAAAGATGACGTTAGTGGAGTCGAGACTGTTTCGTCCTGAAACCCACATAGGTTGCACCAGGCGTAACCTATGTGGGATTCGAAATAACGCATCCGAGATAGAAATGTTATGAATATAGCCACGTTATAAACAACAAACTAACGCTGGTGATCCGAATGGAAACAGTGTTACTCCAAATGGTTAAAAGTTATATCAATTTGGTCATTCAGTGGCATTTTACTGCCATATAACATAACTAACTAGCGGCTAATATTAGCCACAGTTGGCAACTAGTGCTGAACCGGAAGAACAAATACGTTTGCGTTGAACGCGGAAGAGAGAAAAAGTGGGCGTGGTGAATAAGGTGAATACAATGAGTAGGTACATTCACCCACTCGCACACCGATGGCGGCAAGCTACCATGCAGGGTGCTGGCGCAGCCATCGGGAGCAATTTGGGGTTCAGTATCTTGTCCAAGGACACTTTTACATTCAGACTGGAGGTGGGAGGGCTCGAACCACGACCTCTTTTATCCAAAGCGATTAGTGGATGACCCGCTCTACCAACGCTTTGTGTTCGGCGGCTGCCAGCTGAAGCGATCTCACTCAATACTGGACCAAATTCAGAAATTGTTGTACTGATGAATCACTTAAAATAATTTAGGAAAATAGCATCCAGGTTAAAAACTACAGAAATTCTCCTTTAAATAAATGTGGACAGTAATACCTGTATGTCCTGGATGATGTTTCTAAACTTATACCTGGACAGTAATACCTGCATGTCCTGGATGATGTTTCTGAACTTATACCTTATACCTCGACAGTAATATCTGTATGTCCTGGATGATCTTTCTAAACGTATACCTGGACAGTAATACCTGTATGTCCTGGATGATCTTTCTAAACGTATACCTGGACAGTAATACCTGTATGTCCTGGATGATGTTTCTAAGCGTATACCTGGACAGTAATACCTGTATGTCCTGGATGGTGTTTCTAAACGTATACCTGGACAGCAATACCTGTATGTCCTGGGTGATGTTTCTAAATGTATACCTGGACAGTAATACCCGTATGTCCTGGATGATGTTTCTAAGTGTATACCTGGACAGTAATACCTGTATGTCCTGGATAATGTTTCTAAACATATACCTGGACAGTAATACCTGTATGTCCTGGATGATGTTTCTAAACGTATACCTGGACAGTAATACCTATATGTCCTGGATGATGTTTTTTTTTGTTTTTTTTTAATCCCATTTTTATCCCCAATTAGTGCTAACTTAATTTATTTATCCTGGTTGCTACTCCACCCTCTGCCGATCTGGGGAGAGCCGAAACTGGCTCCATGCTTCCTCCGAGACATGGGCAGTTAGCCAGCCACTTCTTTTCACCTGACAGGGGAAGCTTCACCGGAAGGACATAGCACGTGGGAGGTTCACGCTATTCCAACCAGTTCCCCTCCCTCCGAACAGGCGCCCTTAACGACCAGAGGAGGAACCACATTAGCAACCAGGATATTGCATGTTTTGGTGAAGGAGTTCCTATATGAAGGAAACCCCCGGGAGGCACGGGGAGAACATGCAAACTCCACACAGAAAGGCCCTTTTGACGACCCCACCTGGGCGGTGGGCACTCGAGGACATGCGGACGGGCACGCATTCCTTCAGCGTTCACAGCGTCCCGGGTGGGAATCGAACCCAGGACCTTCGAGCTGTGAGGCGACAGCGCTTACCACTGCACCACCATACCCCCCTCTGGATGATGTTTCTGAATGTATACCTGGACAGTAATACCTGTATGTCCTGGATGAAGTTTCTAAACGTATACCTGGACAGTAATACCTGTATGTCCTGGATGATGTTTCTAAAGGCAGCAGAGCGCTCGGTCCAGGTCCTCACCAGCTCCATGGCCTGGTCAAAGTTGCTAATATAGTCGGCATACATCCTCAGGAAGGGGGCGTGCTGCAGCATGACATCACCCAAGCCTGGCTTCTCACACCTAGGGTTGGCGACAGTGGAAAGGGTCAAACATGCTAACCAGCTTGGACTGAAAACACTGCCGGCTGGCAGTTCAATTAGAATCTTTTGGTCTTTAACAGCTTTCCACTTTCAGGCAGATACAGCCGTAAACACCGACCGTCTAGTCTCTAGTCTCTAAGAGGCCATTTACACCTGGCGCTAACATGTGTTTTCTGTGATCAGATTGCAATCAGATTGTGTTTTATCACTTGAAATGCCAGGTGTAAACACCCCCAAAACGCATTGAAAAAGGATTGCAATCTGATCGGCCAAACCACCTCCGGAGGTGGTCAGGGATGCATTGTGTACACATTGAACACAAGTGTAAATGCAATGTGTCCTCTCAATCTGGATACACCAACTTTATGCGGATTGAGAGGACAACCATTTCTGCAATCTGATTGCAATCAGATTGCAGAAAATGCATGTTAACGCCAGGTGTAAATGGAATCAGGCTGAAGTGATAAAATACAATCTGATTGCAATCTGATGGCAGAAACCACATGTTAACACCAGGTGTAAATGGCCTCTCTGTAATTGGTATTCAAGGTAAACTAGTTACACTAGTAAGTGTGATGAAACTAGATTGTAGAGGGAAGCAACACCCATTCATCTATGTCATACTCGGTGTTGGAAACAGACAGAAATGGAGGCAAACTCAACAGAAACATGTTCTTTCAACATCAGGAAACGAGCAGGAGGCCAAATGATTATACTCACTAACTGCAGTTTAAATTGTCACATTGTACGTTGATTTTCATAGTGAATAATAGACCCTTTTACAGTTTGTAAACAGTGATGACGTATTTGGTGGGCGGAGCTGAAATCGTTGTAGAAAGTTACAACTAGCGGTTGCGCTGTCATAGAAATATGATGATCCTGACGCCTCCTCCACGTATTTTAAAGCTTTAATATATACTACTGTATATTGGATATTGTATGCTGTATATTCTCTAAGACAGCCTTTGCACCTTTGAATGTGCTTACCATACTCCCAGATTGCACTCTGCACTTGTAACTTTTAAACCTATGTACTGTAGATGTTTTATATTGTTGATATTGCGTGCGTGTGTATGTGTGTGTGTGTGTATACGGTGTGTAGTGTGTGTACATGGTGTGTACACGGTATGTACTGCAACAGACGTGTATGATGACCTCCCGAGTTTCCCCTTGTGGGATAATAAAGTTGACCTTGTACCTTGTAACCTTGCCCAGTCATTAATATAGGATTTCCTATGGCAAAACCGGGAAATGCTGACTTGTGATTGACACTCCGTCACTGGAAGAGACTATGTGAGACAAGGATTGTTTAGGTGCTGAATGTTGTTTATGAATATGAACACCCACCAATGACCTATGCAGTTTTCCAGGTCAGGTAGGAGGAACTGGCTGTGAAAGGAGTGGATAGAAGAAATGTTGGAGAAGACGCTCCTCACCACCTCCGGAGGAAATGAGCCTCGACCCGACTCTTCGGTTAGACGTAAGCAGAACACCTGTTTTGGGGGTTCAAGAAACAGGATAATTATGATGATCATGTTTTTGGATGTTCAGCTTTTACCTAAGTAATGTGCTGTCATTGTCAAGGAAGTAAAGTTTATTTGACAATTCCTTCCCATTCTATGCCTCTAGAAGGCGATGATAGTTTCAAAGTCATGCAAAAAACATTAATTGCAATGGCAAACTGGAAGGGGAACAGGGGGCATCCTTGCCATGCGCTATGCATCAGTGACAAGTATGCTGACCTGAAGTTGTTGGCACAGACATAGGCTAGGAGGGAGGAATAATAGCCGTTGAATCCAAGAAACATATTTGTGTCCGAATCCACATCTTTTCAGAAATAGCAGAAGTAGCTCAATTCAATTTGATTAAAAAAAATGCATCAAGTGGATAGGTGGTGGAGGCTAGTGATTGAGATGAATGCAGAATCTTGAAAAGCTTTCTGATACGGACTAATAGGGATGCCAAAATTAAATCCCATCTGCTCCTCTGCTATACTATGAAGTAAAAAAAATCGAATTGATTAGAATGATGCCTGAGTAGACACTGCAGCTGCAAAGTGTTGCTGGGATTAATAGCTTTTGCACACCAAGTCCGTATTTTCGTACGAAATTGACGCACGAAAAAAAAAAGAATACGACCTCATTTGTGTCAATCATCATTGACACACCAAGTCCGACAATTACGTCCGTCATTTACGTTTTCGGACGAGGTTCGATTTTCTGCGTTTTTCGCATCAGTCAATAGATTTTTGCGAGCTGGGACCCGTCTGTGTTTTCAGATAAAAAACACGCATATGAAAACAATCGGACTGTGTGTGCAAAGACCTTAAGAAATTGACTATTGTCATGACTATGTCATGGAATGTATGAGAGATCTCCCTAGTAATTGGTGATAGTTGATGGACTGTGCAACTGTTGTCTATCGATAACGTGCATTTTGATAGCCTTTAGATATGACCTGAAGCTGCTCTGGATACAGACAACTTTCAAAATGTGACATTAACTCAACATCTGGTGCCGAGATCATCCCATCAAGCCCAAAGCCAACAATACTAACCTGGTCTAGCAGGTGGAGACGAGTCACGTAGGCTCTCTCCGTCTGCAGCAGCTCATTGGCTATCTTGAAAAGTTTGCGCTCTGTGCTCTTCTCCTCCTCCTCCTCTCCTCCTCTCTCCTTCCTCTTCTCCTCCTCAGTCCGTTCACTGTTGGACTCCTCCTGAATCCTTCCGTCCTCTGGAGTTGTCTCATTCCAGTGGGAGGATGACGAGGACTCAAATCCTGTGGATCTCTCCTCTTTTCCTCCATCATTTACTCCTTCTCCATTTACAGCTCTAAACTCTCCTCCCAGCACTGTGCCATTAGTATGGTCTGGTCTAAACTCTCCTCCCAGCACTATGCCATTAGTATGGTCTGGTCTATTAGTATGGTCTGGGGAATGCCCTTCACCATTTGTGGTATGATTGATTCTCTGACTAGCCAGTGCTTTGATACTCATGGTAGACACACTGCAGTTGACTGACAGCAGTGGTTTCAGTGGAGAACGCTCAGGTTTCTCAATGGAAGGGCTGGGAAGACAAAGTGTATTGGTTATAAACAAGTACCGGTAGTCATTCATAGCATTTATAAATTGTTACCTCCGCCTGTTTGTTTGTTTGGTAGCAGGATTACGGAAAAACTAATGGGTCCAATTTTAATTAAGCTTGGTGAAGGGTGTAGCCTGGGCCAAAGAGGAACCCATAACATTTTGCCGCTGATCCGATCCAGTGCCGGGCAAGGAGGGGCGGGGCTAAGGAAAAGGGGCCGTAACTAGGGATAGGAAGGTTGTAGAGTCGGGGTTGAGGCGTGGGTAGGGCGAGTGGCTAGATGTATCTGGGTGGTGGGAGGGGGCATGGTCAGGAAAGGGGCAGGGCTAGGGAAATGAGGTGGTAGTTAGGGATAGGGATGCCAGTGGCGAGAAATTTTCCCAACGTTTAAACCTACATTTTTAATGGAAACTAGTCGACTCGTCTAAGCAAGAAAACACTCAGAAAGCCATCTAAATTCAGCATAATTTAATCTATAATGTTAAAAAGTTTAAAATGCAAATATTGTGTGTATTTAGGAGCCATTTAGCCCAAACATTCAAGACAATTACCAAGCCGTTAATTTAAATGCTGTTGTAATGTGTGGCACTTTGCGCCATTTATTATTAAGATTGCGCACATTAGAAAGCATGACAACTCACTGATTGCATCTCGCAGGTGTGCTGCCAAGTTTTCAGCTGTGTGCCTTTCCACACAACTACCTTCGTTCATAAAATGACATGTTATAGTCATTAGGGGTGGAAATCTCTAGACACCTGCTGATTCGCTTCCGATTCAGAGGGCAACAATTCGATTATACCGGCCTGTTTGTCGACGGGCAACAGATGACGCTAGGTACAAGCGGGGGTATGCTTGGCGTCCAAACTGCAGTATAGAGGAAAAGAGGACACCGTACCCAGACCCGAGCGTTGCGCTGCAGGTCTGGGGGATGGTTACGGATATACTCACAAGAGGGTGAGGTGATGCGTCAGGAGGGACGCACGCGCAAGGGGAGCTTACTAGAGCCGTACTCGTTTTAAGCAAGGTTTAGAGAAAAAAAACGGCCTGTTTGTCGACGGACAACAGATGACGCAAGGTACAAGCGGGGGTATGCTTGGCGTCCAAACTGCAGTATAGAGGAATAGAGGACACCGTACCCAGACCTGAGTTTTATGTGTGTGTAGTCATGTTTATAGTCATGATGTCGGGGGACTCAATATAGATAAATTGATTTATTCTATTATGCAAATCCATTGAGTCCTCTATAAGTTTTTATCTCTTTTTGCAACTGTTGCGCCTGTTGCTTAATGCACTTTTTTTTTAACTTTTTTTAAGTTTTGTTGTGATGCTTAAATGTCCATTTTATTCTCTTTTTATTCTTTTATTTTCCTGTCATCCATTTTATGTGAAGCACTTTGAATTGCCTCTGTGTATGAAATGTGCTATACAAATAAACTTGACTTATAAAACGATTATCGATGCATCTTGAATCGATGCATCACTTTTTTTTCTCACTTTCTTTTTTCTCACTGTGTGGCTACTTTTAAAATAAAGTGAGTTTGGAATTGCATTGTATTATGATCCATAATTAAAATAAACAAATGCATTTACTGCTCATCTATTATTAATACAAATGCTGCCCTCTGTTACAAGAGTTAGCCACCAGGTGGCAGTCAGGGTTCCAAGCATGCAGCAAAGCTACAGTAAAAGCGGAGAGTGCAGAAGAAGCACGCTGACGTTAAGAAGCACAAGCTTTACTGACATTAAGTTGCAATAAAGAACGAGTCAAAACATATCACCTGACTGGACATCCATCATATAAACATGGTGCCAGAAGCGGATCCTTGATGATGCGACAGGACCCAAAATAACAGGCTGGACACCATTGATTCCACAATCAATTTGCTTATCAAGTTCAACACTTGATAAGCAAAAGTGCTAACGCTAGATGCTAGCCGACGAACGGCTTGACAATACCCCTATCTGCACTCTGTCTCTCTCTTGTAGCCCTGCATGCAGGGCGGACGTATCTCGCAAACCATAAGTCGTAGAGACTGATGGCGGCGTTGGATTCGCGGTGACAAAATACATGTAATGTTTTAGAGGCATCGCGATCTGACCTTCCGTTTCCCAGAAAATGTAAATAATGTAATAAATCGATTTTTGACATTTGTGAATCGATTCATAATCGTCCACGTCCGCATCGCGATGCATCTAAGAATCGATTCCCCCCCACCCCCACCCCTAATAGACATGTATGACTCTGTTGTCATGGACATCCAGCCATCTGAAGTTATGGCCACATATTCTCCCTCTACAGTCATTTCAGCGATGAGTTGCATTATCTTTTCTGACCGGTCACCATCACAGCGTCTGCGGGTCGGAGTCTGCTCTCCTCCTTGCAGGTGTACATCAAGATGCCTCAGCTGAATGTGGTTCCTCAACGATCCGGTAGAGTGGTCATATGTAGAGCGGTTATTTATATGCGAGCTTCTGCTTACACAGCCTACACACAACCTTGTTATCACTTTCTTCATCAAAATACTGCCAAACGGCACTGATTTTCTTTCACGGTTGTGCTCCCATTTTTCTTTGTTTCACTACTTCACTTTTCCACCTGCTGGAGTGTGCAGTAGCAGGGGGAGGGGCAATTGCCTGATTTGCCTCCAGTGGCTGTAGTGGAGAGGCTGCTCGCCTGGCTGCATAAACACAGCCTGTGAAAGCTGCATAACATTGATGCAACAGTTAACCAGCGTTCTTAATTGAATAATTACTAATCGACTAGTATTTCTCATGCCAACTAGTGAGGGAGTCGGTATTTAAACATTTAACAGACTAGTCGCTGGCATCCCTAGTTAGGGAGAGGAAGTTCGTAGAGAGTCAGGGTTGGAGGGGACGGGTAGGGGAAGTGGCTTGGTGTATCTGGGTGATGGGAGGCAGTGTGGTCAGGAAAGGGGCGGGGCTAGGGAAAACAGGCTCTAGCTAAGAATAGGAAGGTCATAGAGAGTCGGAGATTGAAGCGTGGGTAATTGGAGTCGCTAGGTGTGTCTGGGTGGTGTGAGGGGGTGTGGTCAGGAAAGGGGGCGGGGCTAAGGCAAAGCGGCTGTAGCGAGGGGCAGGAAGGTCAGAGAGGGTCGAGGTTTGAGGGGTGGGTAGGGGGAGTAGCTGGGGGTTCTGGTTCTGATCCGACTCACAAAATTTGCATATCATAGCAGACTAGCAGAGTATAGAGCTGAACAGTCACGTGACATTTCTTGCCCCGGAAGAGAGTTCCGGGTTAGCTTGGTTCCACCCTTAAAACTCGTTATATAAGGATTTTTCTAAATGTCTATGGAGAAAAGAATGGGGAACTCTCTTCCGGGGCAAAAAATGTCACGTGACTGTTCAGCTCTCCAAGTGCACTTCTAGTTTTTAATTAATTATACTGTGGGGTTCTGCAGAATGAATATGTTTTATGCTGTATTGTGTAACACAGAGTTATGAGAGTAGTTGGTGCAGAAGTGGAACAAAATGAATTAACAACCTGCTCTTGTCCAAGTAAATGATCAACTCAGGCACGCTGTAAGATTTCCCAGGTTTTTTGTGTTGTCCAAGCCAGGATTTGGGGCTCTTGGCTGGGCTGTAGGTTCCCATTCTTCCCCGAACAGGGCTGGGGGTCCGCAGTCTTCCACTGAGAGGGCTGTGGTTTCTTGGGGACAACTTAGCAGGGCTGTGCCCTCCTTCGCTGCCTGATGGACTAGGAGTCCCTTGACCATTTCTTACAGGGCTGATAGAGGTTCCAGAAACTCGGTTCACAAATCCGCTCCCTCTTGCCCTTCCTATAACGGGTCTAGGGGACCCTGGACAGCACCTTCCTGGGCTGATGTGGGGAACGGATACTCCATCGACTGTACTGTTGGCTCCTACCCCTTCCCTGTTAGGACTCGTGGCTGCTGCTGTGTCATTAATTGGTCCAATTAATGGTTCTCCTCTAACAGGACTGTGGGCTTGTTCTTGTCCTGCCTTCACAGGTCTCTGGAGGTGAGCTGGTTTAGGAGGCACTGCAAGATGATAAATAAGAGTGTGGTTGGGTAATCTCAATCTTATAATCGGATAGGAGGGCTGCATGGCGACTGACAATTGCTCCACAATTGCTCAACAGCAGCAATTGCGTTAGTGGCCGAGCTGCGTCTGCGAACCCGCAAAGCGGGTGAGTCCTCGCGGGAACCATCGAGGGACAATATTGTGACTCGAAAACTCGACAACATTGGACCGGAAGCGCCCACAACTGTCATATTTCACAATAACAGCACTGGCACTTCACTGTGTGCAGGGCCCGAAATTACAGCCCGCCACCCGCCAATGGCGGGCAGATTTTAGGTTTGGCGAGTGACGCTCAGGGGTCTACCCGCCACGTGGCGGGTCCCAAAATAGTCATCATGTAATATTAAAAATGTGTGTAGCCGGCTAACATGAGTGCTTCCTGAGGCTGTTTCATTCTGGCTCTCCCGTATGGGCTACCAAACGTGACTCTGGAATGAAATGCAGTCGTCAATTTAGCGGAGGTAAATTGACAGCCTATGTCGGGCGAATCAATCAATGAATCAATCGCTCGCACTTGTTGCCGACACTTGTATGATACAGTATATACTGTATGAGGAGATAATAGTTATCATGTGTGTTTTGGTGCGCAGCTGGCTAACACAAGTGCTTTGTGAGACCGTTTCATTCTGGCTCTCCCGTATAGGCTACCAAACATGACTCTGGAATGGCATGCAGTCGTCAATTTAGCGGAGGTAAAAAGCGTCTTTTAACCTCTGCTAAATTGACAGCCTACATTGGGCGAAACAATCAATGAATCAATGCTCGCGCTTGTTGCCGAGCTCGTATGATGAGGAGATGAATCAAAATGCTTACCACCAATAAAGCCGAAGGGGAGCCGAGAACGAGTGCAGGAGAGCTAACGCAGGTGCCAGGTGTGGAGTGGGAGAGAAAGGTGCGTAGCTCAAGTTGTGTGCTGTCTGCAGACTGCAGGGTTATTACTTTTAGCTGCGTTTTTTTTTACAACAATTTAAGCTCAAGATTGACTTGACATGTATTGATAAGATTGACTTGACATGTATTGATTAATCAATCATCAATCAATATATTAAAATAATTTGCTTAAAATTTTACTCTGGCCTCTTATTTAAGTGTGTATTCTTCAACGTAATACCTTATCTACTTGAAATGTACTGAAAGAAATGTATATATATGGATATATGTGACACAAAAATGTGTTTTCTTTTTGGCCGGTAAGAAATATGCTTGGCGAGTAGATTTTTTCCATCTACCCGCCACTGGCCGGTGGGTCAAAAAGTTAATTTCGGGCCCTGACTGTGTGTATATCACTCCGCTTCACAGCTGCTCTAAATCATTGACTGTATCCATCCATGGTGTGAGCCTCCTCCAGCCTGTTAGTTGCGGATTTACTCCACAAAGTAAAACCGTTTTCAAAATATTAGTTTTTTTTGTTTGTTTTTGTTTTTTTAATATACATTTTTTATTTTCATTCCAACAACACATGAACAAAACAAACAGCTCAGACACAGGAAAGGGAAAAGGACAAAAACATACATACCAAGATTTCTTTTTGATAAACTGACCTCACAATTGGGATCTATAGAGTTGCGTGTGTCTACTAACATTATTAAAACATCATAAAGATAACGCTGTTTCTGATAGTTTGCTGAAATACTAGTGCTAATCGGTTAGCAAGCTATCGGGCAAGCTTCTTCTTCTGCTCCTTCCAATAGCTTTGCGGCAGACTAGATGCCTCGTGGCACATCGCTGCTTCTCATTGGTTGGAAATATTACTGCTCCTGCTTGCTTGGTAACACTAGTGCAATCCTGGAGGAACTGTTTTTGTTGGCGGAGGCGAATAATAGACAGAAATCGTCTGTTGTCGCAGATTACTTGACAGAAATGCTATTATTACTTGATGAATAGCTTTGTTTATGCTGTACAACTGTTGTATAAAAGCAATATCACATCGCATGCTGTTGTCTAATATCGTCATGGCTGTGATTATTTTCGGCACTCAGCCGCACGACCGAATCACAGTCGTGACGATATTAGCCAACAACAGCACTACCTCTCATGTGATATTGCTTAAATAGCCCATAAAATCATTACAACAACCTTACGACTAAACCTTAACTACCGTAACTATACGGTAGAATACGGTAGGTATGTAACTATACAACAGAATCGAAGTTGACGGCCCCTATTCTCCCACAGGCCTTCGGCGCTAAAACGGGCCTTAAACGCAAAAAAACGTGCCTTGCGCCTGCCTCGGGAAGATATCAATATGGCTTTACGCTGCCAAATGCGCTTTAGGCCGAATGTGCGTGGCGCAGTCCCAGAATGGGCGTGTCGGCCTTAAATGCCGGCGTAATGATATCTTCCCACCTGGCGTAAATTTAGCGCTTTGCGCTTTTGAAAACCAGGCCTATTCAGTGCGCTGGTTGCGTGGAGCATTCCTCTGGCTCTCCTCTGTCACCCTTCTCTGTGTCACTCCCTCTCTCTTGCTCATATCAGTCTGACAGGCACAATATGACTCTCTCTCTGTGACTCCCTCGCTCAGACAGACACAACACATAGCAGCACCCAGCTTCCCATAGGAAAAAGAAGTTGTAAGTTCAGTGCCTGGCATGTCCCAGCATGCATTGTGATGCTCCATTTAGCTACTAAATAGCAACCAAATGAGCCGAAATAGATATAAAAGGTAGTTCTAAATAATGTGTAATGGTAACACAACCTGCAATTGTACAACATTTCAATATTGGACCAAATAAAACATCGAAATGAAAACACCACCCTATGTGAAACATATATGTCCTCCTGGGCCTATATATACCCCTTGTCGATTTAACGTGATTTAGATAAGTGACAGCGGAACGCGCTTCTACTGGCATCTGCTATACTGTGATGTCTGCTCCAATAACTTGGCCCTATTTCACATTTAGTTTTACAATAAAAACACATTTATGCAATGACTTTACATAATGTAGGGTATATTTATGTGCATCATCCTTCCTGCAGCAGGCGAGAGAAAATGATATCTTTCTGGACAAACTTTCACCAATCTAATAGGCTATATTTTTCTAGCTGATGCATTTAGAACATTCTTTTCACTTTGATCTTGCTATAGTGTAGGGTATTTACATGCTTGCAGTATTTAAACTGCAGTTAGATTGGTTTGAGAAGCATAATAATATGGAATAATAGCCTATATATGGAGACAGACAGACTGGATGAAGGGAGGGGGGGGGGGCCGAGCGCTTGGCTTTTGTCTGGTTTTGCTGGACCACTGGAATTGGAGCTTAAAAGGCAAGCTTGCGATTCGTTTATTGCACTTATCCAATGAGCATGACGGTGCATAATTTTACGCTTAAAAGGCGTGGTTGTAAAGCTTTAGGCTGCGTGGAGCGCCAACACGAAGATATCAAGTGCGCTGGTCCACGCCCACTGATTTGCGCAGCGCCAGGCGCTCGGCCTAGAAACAACGCTGATGCAACGATAGGGGCCGACGTTTCCATCTAGGCCTACACCACGCTACACTATACTGGATACAAATGAGCATGAGTAGTCATTGTCTGGATTGTTTTCTGTACTGATTGGACTTCAGACAAAAAGAGAGGCCTACCTTGTGGTTTGAGAGGAGATCTGTTGGCCGGGCTTCTTTCATTGGTTCCCTCTCCATTTGCTGTGGAGTTCGGTCCTGAGCCACACACCCTGTCACAGGCACGAAGACAGCTGTACGAGCCACACACACCACTGCTCACCACTGGAACAATCAGAACACACACCCTGTCACAGGCACGAACACAGCTGTACGAGTCTCACACACACCACTGGAGCACACAGAACACACACCCTGTCACAGGCACGAACACAGCTGTACGAGTCACACACAACACTGGAACACACAGAACACACACCCTGTCACAGGCACGAAGACAGCTGTACGAGCCACACACACCACTGCTTTTACCTCGACACTACCCAGACGCCCTAGAGCAGTGGTTCCCAACTTTAGGGTCGCGACCCTAATACTCCATGGGCCAAGGCTGAAATTTTGACATATCGGTACCACCTGAGGTGACCGCACGATTTTGTTATTTTTGTCTTCCTACATGTCTCTAGTTTATATTTTGGTATGATAACCCTTCCGATTTGGTAGCTTAAGGATAGTTATCACTCTGTAAACAAACCTACCCCCAAAAAATGACAAAACCCTGATTTCATCATATCTCCTGAACCACACATGATAACGCAGAAAATGTGATGTCTATCCCTATGTTTTCATAGTCAGGGATTACAATGACACCCTATACAACATCATAAACTGTTCACATGAATAGTTAATGGTGAATTCAGTGGTGTTTTGGTGAATTCAGTGGTGTTTTGAGAAGGATACAATGCAATTAGTCCATGGGCCAATGGTGAAATCGGTACCACCTAAGGGGACCACGCAATTTTTGTATTTTTGTCTTCCTACATGTCTCTAGTTTATATTTTGGTATGATAACCCTGCCAATCTGGTAGCTTATTGATAGTTATCACTCTGTAAAAAACCTTCTCCCATATAAATGACAAAACCCTGATTTCTGTGTATTAGTCCAGATGATATGTGGGGCGGCTTTAGCTCAGGAGGTAGAGCGGGTCGGCCAATGACGCAAGGGTTGGCGGTTCGATCCCCGCTCCCTCCCAGCCGCTGTCGTTGTGTCCTTGGGCAAGACACTTAACCCTCCTTGCTCCCGATGGTGTGTAGGCACCCTGCGTGGCAGCCTGCCGCCATCGGTGTATGAATGGGTGAATGTAGACTACCTACTGATTGTAAAGCGCTTTGGATAAAAGCGCTATATAAAATGCAGGCCATTTTTTTTGCAGGCCAAAATCATGTTCACTTTTTCATAAAAGCATGAAACTTGGTACGCATATAGTTTGGGGCCCCATAAATCTTCAGAAATTAAGCCATCACAAAAATGCCTCGTGGTGGCCATTTTAATTCCGCCATAAGTGAATTATGTAGTTTGCATCATATCTCCTGAACCACACATGATGACACAGAAAAGGTGATGTCTATCCCTATGTTTTCATGGTCAAGGATTACAATGATACCATATAGAACATCATAAACTGTTAAAGTAACTAATCAATGGTGAATTTAATGACGTGAGAAGGAAATCACAGTTTCTGATAACTGATGCTATAACCTCAATTCCATGACCACTCTCTGGCTAACATTGTCTGATGAGTAATTTTAGTTAGGGTTACTTCTATCGGCCTTTTGTTAAAATAGCCCCCAGGCCCCTCCCAAACATCCTGCGACTTTCTGCCAGACGGCCAAATCCAAGATGGCCACTGGTACAATCTTGAAAAATTTACTTTTGAACCAGAGCACCTAGAATAATGTATGAAGACACTTTTCGGTGTAAGTCAACCACAAAGAATCTGATTCTGACATCAGTTTAACATTCTAACATAATTTTGAGCCAGAATTCCAAGATGGCTGCCATCCAGTAGCATGAAAACTTAACTTGTGAATGGCAACATATACGTATGTGATGTTTGGGGTTTACCATTTTTAGAGTAAGGACGGAGATTAACAATGGTGAAGTATAGCTATTTTAATTGCAAATCCATGCCTACCAAACATGGTTTAGTAATGACAATTATTGTGTTTTGAGGGTAATTTCATAATTATGTTAGTCTCGCTGGCCAGCCTCCCCTCCCTACCAGGAGAGGAGTCTGGCGCCACGGAAACAGGCAACTGGGATAAGCCCTCCCCTGCTCTACAGCTGCTCCCCATTGGAGCGACTGTTTCAGTCGCTGCCGGATGTCTGCTCCCGGCTTATTACAAACTCTGTCATTGGCTCCGACCACGTCAATCAGAGCAGCTTCCGCTCCCTCCTCCCTGTGTGTTGCTGTAAATAGTGCCCTGCCGCCTCAGTGAAAACAACAACGCTAACTAGCTAGCAAGCTAACGGTAGAAACCTACACGCTAGCTCGTTGCTACAGGCTGAAAAGGGCAAGTTGGATTGTTGGAAACTATTTTCCAAGGGCACTGCCGCTAAGCGCCGCCCATCGCAATCCCACTATGGAGACCTGCGTGGGAGGGGAGGCTGGCCAGCGAGACTATGGGATAGGTGAAGGTGAATAGCCTATGTCCATTGTCCAACAAGTTTTCTCAATTTTCTCAATAATTTCCCTCTTTGCGATGTGATAAAAGTTTCTCAGTGAGTTATAGTTGATTGCCTCACTGAATTATCTGCTAATATCCAATTTTAGCAGCAGAATTTGATGTCCTGGCGTGGCACGTCCGTGTGTAATGACATATCCAAAAGGAATTTTAGTCTGCGCTGCGCTGCACAGCATAGAGATTATGGTGCGCTCAAGCGCAACGAGTATTCAGCGCGTAAGAGGTGCTTTTTTTTTGCGCGTAAGAGGTGCTGCCCCGTATTCGGCGCAGAAACGCCTGATTGTGGCACGCCTATGTCCAGTAAAATTATAACAGGCATGCGCTTGTGCACGCCCCCAATTTGCATTGCGCGCGGCATACCGCTTTTGCGAAGATAGGGCCCCCGGGACTTGCAAGAATCTGGTCAACTTCTCCCCTCCTGCAGCATGGGCTGATTTTAAGTGTGCAATGAGTTAATCAGAGGCAGGTAGGGTGCGGAGGGTTGGGGAGGCCAGTTCAAACGGGAAGGAGTTGAACTCATGCATGCAGGCATGGCTCAAAATGGATGCGAAAAGGTGCAAACACACCAGACGCTGAAGTGACGAAGCATCTGGAAGCGCAGCCAGTTTCATTATGGCGCACTTGTTAGCACATTAGACCATTCAGTCAGACCAGCCGTGATGCGGCCGGCTCGCCCCATGCAGAGATTGTTTCGGCATCTGATCTATTTTTGATAGATTGGATAGATTGTCTCCACGCCTGCCTCCACACATTTCCTCAGTCCAGGTCCTAAACAATTTGATAAAATCCAGAAACTTAGTTGACATTTGGAGAGTTCATCATCCTACTGATAAAGTATATTAATTTTACTCCCACGCCCATAAATCATACAGCAGAATAGACTACTTCCTAATAGACTCGTATTGATATCCCACGTCACCGATACAAAATACCATAACATATTGATTTCTGACCATAGCCCCTTGACATTGTCTTTACGTGTCTCTCTTCCCAAACAAACCTACTCTTGGCGCCTCAACTGAAAATAAATTAATAGAATATAAGAATATATGACCACTAAATTAAAATACTTTATGGAATCCAATGATAATGGTGAAGTAACAGACTCCACATTATGGGAAGCATTAAAGGCTGTCATTCGTGGGGACATAATTTCATATGAAGCCGCTGCCAGAAAGGAGAGACAGAGATGACTATTGGAGATTGAGAATGCTCTCCCCGCTCTTGAGGCGACATACCAGGTTTCAAAATCCTCAGAAGATTATAATAAGATACTGAAACTAAAATATGAATACAACTGTATCCTGGGCGGCCAAATAAACACTCCTCTTAAAGTTGAGACAAAAACAATTTGAATTGGGAGATAAGCCAATGCTCCTGTCACGGCAGCTCAAGGGCGCCCAAGCCTCCAAGTCAATCCTCTCCATCAAATCAAAGAGGGGCGTCTTGCTGACCAATCCAAAAGAGATAAACAATCGTTTTAGAGAGTTTTACAGTGAACTGTACTCATCTAAGTACGATGCTGCCCAGTCCGACCTGAACGACTTTTTTGATCCTCTTGAAATACCCAAACTTGGCGATGCTGCCAGAGAGGACTTAGATTCTGATTTCACGTTGGAAGAAATTACTTCTACCATTAAATCACTCCCATCAGGCAAAGCGGCCGGGCGGATTTGGTGCAGAGTTCTACAAGACATTCTGTGACACTTTCGCCCCACTCCTCCTCAGAATGATACCAGCTCTAGGAAGGACAATGTCTTGCCTAGAACCCTGTATGAAGCTAACCTCTCCCTTATTTAAAAAAAGGGAAAAGAAGAAGTAGACCCGACCAGCTACAGACCCATAGTGCTCCAGAATTTTGACAGAAAGATAATCACCAAAACGTTGGCTACCCGGCTGAATACACATTTGTCATCCAGCATTCACCCTGATCAGACGGGGTTCATCCCGAATGGGTTATCTTTCTCCAATGTCAGATGCCTCCTTAATACTATACAGATCATAGCAAGACCAGCGGCACAGCTATCTTGTCGCTCGATGCACAGAAAGCATTTGATCAGGTTGAGTGGCCCTATATGTTCGAGTCGCTGCGCAGATTCAGATTTGGCGAATCATTCATATCCTGGGTAAAGCTTATATACGCTAGTCCAACATGTTCAGTTATAACCAACGGTGACAAGTCATCCACATTTCCACTACTCCGCTCGGTCCAACAGGGTTGCCCTCTCTCGCCAGCCCTTTTCGCCGTTGCGCTCGAGCCCCTTGCCCTAAAAATATGCAGCCACCCAAGCCTTGCAGGCCTGAAGGTCGGTGGTATTGAAACGCGTATTAGTTTGTATGCCGATGATGTAATTTTATACTTACATAATTCTGAAAAATCGATCCCCCCTCTTCTAGAATTATTCACCTCCTTCGGAAAGTTGTCCGGATATGCAATTAACTGGACAAAGAGTGACTTTATGCCTCTCTGATGCCTTTACCCCCGGCTTTCTGGAAAATCTCCAATTCAAATTGGCAAAAGACTACCTCACCTATCTTGGTTTGACCATACCCAGAGATCCAAAACTAATATTTAAGCTGAATTCTGATGATTTTGTTTTGGGGCTTAAAGTCCCTGGAAACCAGAAATATTTCTTTATTATTTAGCATTTTGAGATCAACGATGATGAACGTCGCAAAGTATATAAATTTAGGTTTGACAGTCATGGCAAAAGTGTATTTTCTCCCGCGGACTGTGTGGGTGTGTCCCGTCTGCAGCAGGGAAATTTCTCTCTCTCTCTCTCTCTCTCTCTCTCTCGGAGAGAGAGGGAGAGAAGGGGGGAGAGAGAAGGAAAGATAGATGGGGTGTGTGTGTTTGCGCGTTGCTCCGCGCATAGCATACTGAGAGGAAGAGATCTCTGCTCTGCGAGTGCACAGCGCTACTGTATGTGTGAGTAACCTCGCGTCACCAGGCTGTGTGTCGAGCGCTATGCTGCCTGCTCTCTCTCTCTCTCTCACTAGTCCCGAGAGAGAGAGAGAGAGAGAGAGAGAGAGAGGCATAGCGCTCGGGCGGATTGCGCGCGGGTACAAAGGTTATATAGAGCTTATAGCGTCATAAGCTCCTGCATTTTAGCACCTCGCGCACTGCTCTCTTCAATGAGGAAGTACCTTGTAGAATCTTGTCGAAAAGTTTTTATAAATTTTAAGGCTTTGGGTTGAAAGTAATGTATAATAATTTCTGAGGCACACAATTACTAACCTAAGACCCTAAATAACATAGTTAGAACGTTTTTGTGGATTTTGGTTTCCAGGGACTTTAAACAATGTATAGAAAACTGGAAAATCCTACCCCTGTCCATGATTGGTCGCATAAACTCAATTAGGATGGTTTCACTTTCCAGGTTCCTCTATCTGTGTCAAAACCTCTCCATCTTTCTTACATCAGATTTCTTTTCAAAACTGGACTCCATAATTCTTTCTTACATCTGGAATTATAAGAACCATAAAATCTCGAAAATCCATTTGCAAAAACCTAAGTCTGCAGGAGGGCTGGCCTTACCAGTGTTTAGGCACCACTACTACTGGGCCGCTAATGTTAGGGCTCTAATGTTTTGGTGCCAGGGGATCCCTGGCAATATAACCCTGGGGCCCCCTTGTGGCTAAAGATGGAGACCAGCTTTATTGACAGCTCTTCACTGCCAGCCATGCTATTCGCTAAGTTAGAGAACCCTGGGACCCTAGGAAATTAAGTTTTGTTGTGAAAAACTGTCAGAATTTAAACCAAATTAGGGGTGCTTTGAGCCTACCAGATGTTTCTGTCCATACGCCCATCTGTTTCAATCACTCTTTTCTGTGTCCATGGTCAGACAAAAATTACCATGCTTGGAGTAAGAAGGGGCTAGTCTCCATCAAAGACTTATATATAGATGGTCACTTTGCATCCTTCGATTTACTGAAGAGGAAGTTTGAGTTGCCTGGCACGCACTGGCTCAGATTCCTGCAACTCAGAAATTATGTTCGATCCAAAATTCGCACTTTTGAAGTGCTTCCAGATGAAAATGCATTTTTTGATGTACTGCTAAGCCCTGCTCACTCCAAGCATCTAATTTCTAGATTTGACAATTGTACCACAGCCTCTACTGAGAGGATTAGAGAAGCGTGGCAGGGGGAACTTGGCATCGACTTAACAGACATTATATGGGACAAGAGTATGTCCGTGATACAGCTTTGCTCAGTTAACAGTAGACACCAGCTGATCCAATTTAAGGGTACTCACCGTCTTCACTATTCTAACCATAAGTTGCACAAGATGTACCCCTCTGTCTCACCACTGTGTGTCAGGTGTCGTATATCGGAGAGCACTCTGTCTCATGCTTTCTGGAACTGCCCTTCACTGACTGGTTTCTGGGCAAGGGTATTTGACTGGTACTCTTAAGGCCTACAGGATAGCCCTTCAGCCAAAGGCAGAACTTGCCATTTTTGGCTGCTCGGAGTCCTCTTTGAACTTCTCTACAGCTGTGCAGCAATCTCTGACGCAGGGAACAATCGTTGCCAAGAAACTCATCTTGCAGGAGTGGAAGTCCCCTTCTCCACCCTCTTTCCAGCTGTGGCTTGCGGACATGATCCGTTATACCAGTGATCCTCACTATTTCTTCGATGAGAGCCGCACTGGCAGGACAAAGTCAATAGGATAGCCACTTTTACCGCAAAACACCAAAAGCCACCCCAACCAAGCACATCTGCCTACCATTTTTTTGTGTCTCTCACACACACACACACACACACACACACACACACACATTTCCCCTAGAAAATCTTTGAGGCCTGGAGGGATTTCGAAACGTACCCCGACTGCAACGGTGGGGGCCATCGCTGGCGATGCTAAAGTTTTAGCTAACCTGTTCACATCTATGTTCGCAATGGCATCCCAAGTATCATCATACCATTATGGGATGCGATGCGAACAGTTGTATTATGGGATGTGCGTTTCCCAGGCAACGACACACGTTGACATGTTTTGGAACAGCGCTGCACGCTGGCACAATACTCTAATGCTTATTGTTTTGAATGATTTGGCACCTTCTATTACTGTCAACACCAGTATTGTTGTATTGTAATAATATGCCATAAAGGTTTATTGAAATTTTGGGGAGAGCAGGGGGGGAAAAAATCTTTAATTTTTTTTTTTTCTTAGAGCCGCCAACTAAAGCTTCGAGAGCCGCCAGCGTCTCGCGAGCCGCGCAATGAGGAACTAGGTGTTATACGGATGGAGAGACTCAGGTACCTGAGGACCAACTCACTCGGGAGATTTCTAGTCGTCTGGGAGCCGTTTCTGGCCTACCTCGACGAAGTCGTGGATGGTGGGTGATTCGCTTGGTTGATCTCTCACAGACCCTCTTGTGCAGGACCCAATGCACAACATATATATATTTCTTTTTTGCAAGTACCCTCACCACGTTGTAAAATCAGAGTGTGTGTGATTTTTGCTTTTGTTTGTTTGTTTTGTCTTGTTTTCGTTTTTTGTTTATTTTATTATCTGTTCAGCCTTGTTATAAAAAAAAAGGGGGGGGAGAAAAGATAACTGTACATTCTAAAGCTGTAATATTGTTTCTGTAAAAATATGTTTACTTGACTATGCACCAATGTGGACTGTACTCCGCCTCGCAATAAAATATATATATAAAAACATTGTGAGTGACTCAATTATATATTTTTTATTTAGATGAAAATCTTTGGGATTATAACTTTAAATCAGGATTCTGAGAAATAAAGTCAGAGTTTTGAGATTAAAGTCAGAATTCTCAGACTAAAGTCAGAATTCTGCGGGGGAAAAGAAGCATACTATGACATCACTGAGTTGTACCGGAATTTGAATGTCACAGGTCCCTAGATTTTTGCGACATCAAAATAGGGTCACGAGCCAAAAAAGGTTGGGAAACCCCTGCCCTAGAGGGTATCATTCAAACTTCTTGTTCCTATTTTGACTACACTACCCAGACGTCCTAGAGGGGATGATTCCAACTTATTTATTTTATTTACCGGTAGTTAGGGTGAGAGCAAATTTTCTTGTTCCTATTCTGACTATTCAACACATGTACACATCCAGAAGACTCATGACCATACTGCACATAGCATCACCAATGTCATTAGCGGCTCACAATACCAGTATTTCCCTGATAAGAGTTTAGCATAGATGGTTGGACTGGAAATCAAGTCTGCCCTGAATATTGCCCACTCATCGAGGAAAATGTTGAGGAAAAAAATTAGCTCCTCTATGCATGTACAGACATTCAAATACTGTAGGACCAGGGCATCCGGGTAGTGTAGCAGTAGATTCCCTGCCTACCCACACGAGGGTTGCAGGTTCATGCCCTCATGTTACCTCCGGCTTGGTTGGGCATACAGGCACGCTTGGCTGTGTTTGCGGGTGGGAAGCCGGATTGAGGGTATGTGTCCTGGTCGCTGCACTGGTTGGTTGGGGCAGAAAGGAACTGTGACATCATCAGTGATGTCATAAGAGTACTTGTGATGTCATCAGTGATGCGAGGTTGCGACATCATCAGTGATGTCATAAGAGCAAGCAGTCGAGTTGCAGGGCGGGCGGGCCTAGGAATCGAGCGTGCGAGATGCCTAGTTCAGGATGAAAAAAAAAATCTGTAGGACCAGCACTTCGACCAGCACAAAATCTTTCTATAAATCATAAGCATGGAATTCACATCACTGTATTCAATGCTGCTCCATTATACTGAGAAATGTCTCTCTAAAAATAGTCTGTCAATTTGTATAATAATAATAATTTATTTGAATTATATAGCGCATTTCAAGACAGTTAAATCGCTTCACATATCAGGGGAGGGAGGGGGAGGGAACTCAACTCATCCACCACCGACCATAGACTGTAAAAAAGAGGTATATAGACGTTATTCCACCTGGCATCTTATTATTTTTAAATTGTGTAACCAGTTATTTTCTTACCTGGTCTTTCCTGAGCTTATTGGACATGACCAATACGAGGAGAAAGCAGAGATTACGTTCTTACTTACATTCTGCTCTTCAGAGTGACAAAGAGAGAGTTGGTCATGTGCAGATGGCTACTTTCTCAATAGCACAACACTTCCGCTATCTTACTTCTGTCTTTTCTGCACACTAAGTCGACCCTTTGCCTGACCTCCAAGTTCTGTTATCTTGCTGGAGAGGTAAAAAAAAGTAGCGCCTCAAAAGGCTGCATTCAAGACAAGTCTATTTGAATTAACTCATTCATGGCCAAAGACGTCTTTAACGTGTTATCAGGAATGTGCCTCCCAGCCAAAGACGTGTTTGACGTGTTTTTGTTTTTATTAGTGCAGCGCGTAGTTCAAAGACTTCCCCAGCCTGTGACATGGTATCAGGTCCCTGGCCTCAAAGTCAAGCCGACAACACGTGAACAACACATACCGCAGCTGTTGTTTTGAAATTGAGCAGGAGGAAAGAACAGAAAACGGAGAAACGCTTCCTTGTGCAGAGAGGAGAAACGCCATTGAAACGCCCCTCGGCGCGCTGCACGAGCTGGTCGCCTTGCTGCAGGGCAGCGGACATGGATCAGTTGTTCGCGGTAGTCAAACCCGTGACCAACATGATCGATCCTGGTCCCTGGACCCCGTTCCTGTGTGCCAGCCCGAAAGAGACGAGACGGAGTCACAACTTTGTGAGGAGAACAGCAGCCTCGCCACAGAAATTGCTTTCACACAGAGCCAAGCAGCACGGCCACTTTCCATGTGAGGGCGAGGAAGACTGGACTCCAATGCGACAGGACCCGGATGATTTCGCGGTAAGGAGTGTGTGTGTGTGTGTGTGTGTGTGTGTGTGTGAGAGAGAGACTACACTGATCTCTGCATTCTATGATCGTATAGTTTACTGAGACACTAGTACACTACACTGTCTCTGTACTAAATGTGATTACCGTAAATTCCGGACTATAAGCCGCACCTTTTTTCCCGTTTTTTGGGCTTTTTTGGCCCCTGCGGCTTATATAACGGTGCGGCTTATCTATGGATTTTTTCCAAAAAAAAAAAAAAAAAAAAAAAAATCTCTCTTTTTTAGCACTCTTTCTAACTATAAATCCACTTCTGTTTTAATTTCCTCTCTTGCCCTCTTTTCACCACACTGTATGACACTGTATGACACTGTGTGCACTGTAAAAAAACAACACAGGTGGTGTTGTGTTATGTTGTTTTGTTGAAATGTTAATAAATGGGAGCTTCCTCAAACAGCCATCTCTTTCCCGACAATCCCCTCTGTGCATGAACCCTTACATATGGTAATTAAACATTAAAACACAATAAAAAAAAATAAAAAAAAACCATTAAAACACCCGCGGCTTATAGTCCGGTGCGGCTTATATAAGAAAAAAATAGTCAACTTTGCAGGTGCGGCTTATACACCGGTGCGGCTTATAGTCCGGAATTTACGGTATATAGTTTACTGAGGATATGTTGCTTTTATTTCAGATGAGGAGCCGATTGTGAGCCCACATCTCAGAATGAGGTCAGGACGGTCAGGACGGTCATTTAGGTCTGCTAAATGACGAAATGTAATGTAATGTAAAGAGACACACATGGGCCCCGCGCACACACACACACATTCACACTCACTCACACTGAGTAAACTGTATTGTTGAATGTAAAAAAAGCACTTCATATACATATATACATATATATATATATATATATATATATATATATATATATATATATATATATATATATTATTTTTTTTGTCATTTGTGTCATAACGAATAATATTTACATGTCTGATGTCAATACAGTTCAAAATAAAAGAATTGAGAGCGAGTTCTGCCTGAGATAGTGTCCTTTACAAAAATGCAATTTTCTCTTCTCAGAGAGACCTTTTTGGTGAAAACAGGGTGTATATAAATGGCTATAAGTAGAGTACAGAACATGCTAAAAGCTCACTTTTTTTTCTGGTGAACCCAGAGACGTACATCTTCATTTTGAGGTATTGCAAATCACTTTGGTGCTAATAGATAATTTACTGTGGGTCTTGAAAGATGACCAACAATTATGAAAATCTTTGGCCTGTGCTAAATATTGGCAGTCCTAAACTGGCCATGAATGAGTTAATAGAGTGCCATCACTACTCGTTACCAATGAGCCGCTTTAGGCAGCAGACATACAGCATGACTTTGATTGACATCTGGGTCAGTGACTCTCAACCTTTTTCATATCATATCATCATATCACCATATCCTATAGCAGTGGTTCCTAAACTGGGGGTATGCGTACCCCTAGGGGTACGTGGAGGTACTACAGGGGCTACTTGAGAGAAGGGGGAAAATGGAAAAATGTAAGAAATCTGCTCAGGAGGCACTAATTGCAATTCTTTCACTCCATTTCTTATTTTGTAATGTTATATTCTTCAAAATGGGTTATCGTTCATTCATTGCATAATTTGCTAGTTTTCTCTTGCAGTTTTCTAAGCAAAATGTTGTATTCGGATAAAGGAGATACTTGGATTCAGTTGTCAAGGAAGGGGGGTAACTAAAGCCAAAAAAGTTTGGGAACTACCGCCCTATATCATATCATCATATCATCATATATCATATCAACATTAGAGACACAGACCCCCATTTGATGAGATTTTGTCTCTCAAAACCCAAATCTGAGAATTTGTTATTGCCAGATATGATTTTATCCAGAATTCTATGACTGCATTGTAGTTCGAGAGATAACAGAGAGACTATGATCAAAACAGTGATTCTTCTACATCAAAACAGTTATTCTTCTACATTCTCTAATTGTATTAACTTAATTTTGTAAATGAAATAATGTTGAAGTTGAACAATTCATCAATTTGCTGGGGACGCCGTGGAACCCCCTCAAGGACCCCTGGTGTTCCCCCGAACCCCATGTTGAGAATGAGAACCACTGATCTGGGTAAAGCACCAAATCTTGAGAGAGGGAGAATGAGAGAGAGAATGAGAGAGGCACGTTGAAGAGCTACATGTCAGCAGTATTCTAATTGATCCAAAATCCTCTACCCTACAAGTTAAAAAATGTATGAAAAAAATATGTTGAATGTTTGTTAGTTGAAATTGAGTAAAATCTGTCATCATCGACATCATCGACTGTTGGTCAAGAATCAAGATGATGGACTGTTGTGGGACAAGGGACAGTAAAATTGAGCAGGTTATGTATTTTACTTACCAGGCAAAAAGAGCCACTAAATAAGCAAGAAACAAATTGACATTTATCACCCAGCCCCAGGGCATACAGCAGCTACTCAATCCGCCTGTCATCTCGCTGCAGCGGCCGAGGTAGCAGCGGCGGAAGCAGCGGCGGAAGCAAGTGAAGTGGCGCCGGGAGAGGGCGACCCGCTGAGCGCTCCGTAACTTCCTAGACAAATAGGCTTTTTATTTAGTGTAAACGCGTTTTAATTTAATTTCGTTGCCTCGATTCGCTTGTAAATACCTAGTGTACATAGCAGTGTTTTTAAATAGTGTAGCCTACATAGTAGCGTCTTCGCACTTTTCTTTGCAAGAAACTACACAGACGGCTGTTCGCTGCAGCCGTCCGCTCCCCACAATGGAGGAGAACAAAGACGCCAAAGACGCCGACACCAGCGTCGGGCAAAAATACAACAGGAACGCGCTGATCCAATTCAGGAACACACGGATTTATCCCAACAGTAACTGGCGAGCTCCCGACCTCACGGAATTTCCTGAACTTATAAAATACCAACGGAAAAGAGGTAGGAGAGGTGGCATACTCGCCCGCCTAAGAAGGCGCGCCAACAAGCCCCCGTTACCCAGCGTCTTACTGGCAAATGTCCAATCTCTGGAGAATAAGCTATGTGAATTAAGAGCGCGAGCACAATTCCAAAAAGACATAGCGCGATGTAACGTTTTATGTCTGACTGAAACCTGGCTCACCCCTGATACAACGGATCATTCTATCACACTACCAGGATTCAATGTATTCAGAGCAGACAGAGATGAACGATCCGGGAAAATGAAAGGCGGAGGCGTCTGTCTAATGATTAACGAAAACTGGTGTGTAAACACCATAGACATTGGGAAACACTGCTCAGCAGATCTTGAATATGTAATGGTACAATGCGTGCCGTTCTGGAGTCCGAGGGAATTCACGTCAGTCACCATCATGGGTGTATATACGTTCCTCCACAAGCGAACGTGACTGTCGCACTGAAAGAGCTGCAACGCGCAAGTGTGCCGGTCGTTCCTGCGTATCAACCCACGCAAGGCGGCCGGCCCGGACGGCATCCCCACGCGGGTGCTCAAGGCCTGCGCCCACCAGCTGGCAGACATATTCACAGACATTTTCAACCAGTCTCTCTCCCTCAGACGAGTTCCCCCCTGCTTCAAAGCAGCGACAATCATCCCCATTCCCAAGCAGCAAAAAGTGACCAGCCTCAATGACTGGCGCCCAATAGCCCTCACGCCAATAGCCAGCAAGTGCTTTGAGAAGCTGGTCATACCAAAGATCCGCCCCACACTCCCCCCGGACCACGACCCGCTACAATTTGCATACCGCCCCAACAGGAGCACAGCGGATGCAGTAGCACACGTGCTCCACACCGCCCTGTCCCACCTGGAGGGGAAGGACACCTATGTAAGAATGCTGTTCGTGGACTACAGCTCAGCATTCAACACCATAGTACCCTCCAGGCTGGTACACAAACTCAAGGATCTGGGACTAAACACAGCAATGTGCGACTGGACCCTGGATTTCCTGACAGACCGCCGCCAGGTGGTGAGGGTGGGCAACCTCACCTCCTCACCACTGACCATCAGCATAGGAGCGCCCCAGGGGTGCGTCTCCAGCCCCTTCTGGTACGACCTCTACACCCACGACTGCGTGGCGACTCAAACTTCGAACACCATCGTGAAGTTTGCAGACGACACAGCGGTCGTGGGGCTGATCTCGGGGGGCGACGAGACGGCCTACAGAGAGGAGGTGGGGGCCCTGGAACAATGGTGCCAGGACAACCACCTCTCTCTGAACGTCTCCAAGAAGGAGATCATTGTAGACTACAGGAGGGGGGGGGCACACACCCCCCAATCACCATCAACGGCACAGTGGTGGAAAGGGTGGACAGCTTCAAGTACCTGGGAGTCAACATCCACCAGGACCTGACTTGGGCCGGCCACACCGCCACTGTTGTCAAAAAGGCCCAACAGCGAATACATGGACTCAGGCGCCTGAAGAAATTTGGGCTAAGGCCAGAAATCCTCACGGACTTCTACAGAGGCACCATTGAAAGCCTGCCGACTGGCTGCTTCACCACCTGGTACGGGAACTGTACCACCATGGACCGCAGGGCGCTACGGAGAGTGAGACGCGCGGCCCAGCACGTAACAGGATGTGAGTTGCCAGATCTGCATGAACTGTATAAACAGCGGTGCCTCAGGAGGTCCCTGAAGATCATCAAAGACACAAACCATCCCCACAACAGCCTGTTCTCCCTGCTACCCTCAGGGAGAAGATACAGGGTTCCAAAAGCACGCACAAATCGCTTGAGGAACAGTTTCTTCCCGCAGGCTACGAGACTCCTTAACATACACAAATAGTGTAGTAGCCGTACTGTACCGTACTGTAGCTGCTACCATTACGTATGTCTAACGTTTAATTGTATGTTTAATAAGGAATATGCTATTTGCACCCGTATGTCAAATTCGCCGAATTTAAAACGCAGAGTTTAATTGTATGTTTAATAAGGAATATGCTATTTGCACCTATATGTCAAATACGCCGAATTTAAAATGTTTAAGCACGGCTAAAGTATGCACAGGACATGTGCACCTATGTGCAGTGAATATGCCACTGTCTCTGACTTGTCTTATCACTATACTGCCTTATTGCTTGTTGTGTCTCTTGTTGTTTTTGCACTCATATGCCTACATTTGTACTATGTTGTAAACGGAGTCCACAGCACAAGAATTTCACACGTGATACTTGTACCATGGAGTGACAATAAAAATCTTGAATCTTGAATCTTGAATCTTGGCACACTGGAACCAGCAGCAGAGCGGCCAGGCCAAATGAGCAACAGCTCTACCCTACAAGTAAAAAAATATATGAAAAAAAATATGTTGAATGTTTGTTAGTTGAAATTGAGTAAAATCTGTCATCATCGATTGTTGGTCAAGAATCAAGATGATGGACCGTTGTGAGTAGCCACCATTGAGATATATATGAATGGAGAAAGCGTGCCTACTGTATCTCCTCCCTGTATGGTCTATTGAAGCCAAAATCTTCTCAGATCAGAGAACCAGAGTCTGCGCAGTAGCTCTTTTGGGTTGAAACCTCAATCTGAGCCCCCCCCCCCCTATACTTTCTTATGTACAGCTGCTGTTTCTAGATTTGCGCACAGTGTGTTGTGTAGTCAATCCTCTCTAGCTGTCTAAATATGGCACTTTAAGTTCTAATGTTTTTTTCTCTCGCCAAAGTAACCATGTAGATTCCCACTACGAGGTCAGTTTATCAAAATGATGCCTGTACGGAAATCTGAATTTCGTTGTCGGAGATTGCTCCTAGCAGCCAGACTCCGGGGGGCTCTGGGTAACAAACCGTCATACAGGGGGAAATTACGGTATTATCCGATGAACTGATCTTTACAGCTCTGTTGATTAGCTAATGTTTCTGTAGCATTTGATTAACGTTATGATTTAATTCATTTTGTAACAAATGTTGGTTTAACAGGTGAAATCGAACTGAACCTTTGGCTACGTTGTAACTTATGTTTACTGACTGGGCAGCCCAGTGCTGCTGTCTCTCGGTCGGGTCGTTTTTCAAACTAACGTTATCCAGCTGCCTGTCTCTTCTGTATCCTGGCATCCTTATAAAGTATATCCTTCCTTATACAACAGCTACGAGGAGAGGAGCTTGCGAACATCCCCATAGTAAAAGCACTTGCCAGATATCCATATAGGCTAAATACTCTCCTCGTGCTTCACCCCAAATAAAACCTCTAGTGTCTGTTTGCGACAGGCTAACCCGTTAGCTATTAGCTAATGCCTGGTATTGTGTAGGCCTCATTTTATACCCGGGAGTTGTAACGTTATAAAACACATTTCCTGGCATATGCAGGCAGTTGGACAACCTGGTAAGTTCTGAAAATATGTGTCTATTGTGTTATTCCAGCTATTGTTATCGGTTGTTAGGTTTTAGTAATATTAAGCCGACAAATAATGCAAAACACCGGCTAACACAAGTAGGGCTGGGTATCGTTCAAAATTTTTCAATATCGATACCGTTTCGATACCGGTTCCTGAACGATACTTTTTTCGATACCAATTTTTAGAAAAATCCATTTTAACAAAAATAAAACTGCATTACACATTGAGAATTATGATACAAATCTTTAGTTTTTTTCAAGTTTTACAGCAGAAAAAAAAACTACTGTATTTAACATAACTTTAAGTTGTCTAAACTTATTGCTGTCCCTACAAAAAAAATATTGGAGTACTACAAAGGAAATAAATGTAAAACAAATAAATCAGCGCAATAGTTTTCAGTGCAAAACGGAGAGTTGCAAATGAGTGTTTGATGCAACAGATGCAACAGAACGCTATTCTTGTCCAAACTGATGAGATGGCTCCACTTCATGCATGGAAGACAATAGTTGAGCATTGACTAGCCTATCAATAATGGCACAAAGTGAATCCCATTTATATTCAACAAACTATCATGACATCAGCGTTTGTTAACGAGTTGCTAAAAATACATAATGGGCGATAACTGCCCGCTTGCATATAACGTTAACACTAATTAATTGAACATCTAACGCTAGCATTGCAGATCAGTGTTTAATGCTCACTGCTGCAACAGAACGTCATTCTTGTCAAAACTGATGAGACAGCTCCACTTCATGCATGGAAGACAATAGTTGAGCATTGACTAGCCTATCAATATAGCCTTAATGGCACAAAGTGAATCGCATTTACATTCAACAAACTATCATGACATCAGCGTTTGTTAACGAGTTGCTAAAAATACACAATGCCCGCTTGCGCATAACGTTACCGCGCCAATTAATTAAACGATCTAATGCTAGATACAACTCACAGCCAGACTGTCAGACTGAGGGATCTGATAACCGCTAATCAACAACAACTTGCGGTAAGCGGACCCACCTCTCGATTATTTCTCTTGTCTGTGGAAACCAGTCCCAGCTCCACTTGTCTCCGCACCGCACGCTGCCTGCCTCACAACAAACACACACCGGCTAAAGTGGGCGTAACTTTCCCTGCATGCTTCTACATGACAGCCAATCACCAGCCGTATTAGAGCGTGGTGTGCAAGCATGTCGCATGCTTATAGGCTCAATGACACTGTTTTGTTTTGGTATCGAAAATTGGTATCGATTGACAAGGGAGGCTTCGATACCCCTTAGTATCGATGTTTTCATTTCGGTGCCAAGTAAGTATCGAAACTCGATACCCAGCCCTAAACACAAGCGGCTAATGCTAGCCTGCATCCGTTGAAACCATTGTGTATTAAAATAACCGATAACGTAGCTGGAGTAACTAATAAAACATATTTTCTGAACTTACTACTTCAGTCCCCAACCAACGTTACTTCCTCGCACACCTTTCTCAAAACAATGTCCTTTTTATTGCGGTCCATCAATATACAGTCTGGTAGACAGATCAAGCAGTGTCTTCCTTCTGTTTTACCAAGCAGTGTCTTCTCTATGTAAACTAGATATATAAGTTGAAGAGCCTGTCCAGCCAATGACGGCTTGAGACTGGCTGCCACAGCTGTCAATCATCCCTTTTTATATGTCAAATAACTAATTAAAAACAAACTGATCAGAAAAATGACCACTTGCACAGGCATTAGCGTGATAAGAACTATCTAAATTGATACAAACCAAAAGATTATCTGACGTGTACTGTGATTGTTTCGGTTGTCCATTTCCCCATCCACTAACATGGGGAGGCGGGCCTTGTGACCTATACTGGTACCTGCCGCCAGAGCGGCGATCTAACATGCAGCGGCTTCACTGAACGGGACCAGACCAGATGTCCATCTTTTCTATGTCGATGTGGGGGAGGAGAGAGCAGGGTAAAGGAGGAGGTGGGGAGGGAGAGCGGAGGGGTGTGTGGGGAAGGAGAGAGCAGGGAAAGGGAGGAGGTGGGGAGGGAACAGGGGAATGTGGGGGAGGAGAGAGCAGGGAAAGGGAGGAGGTGAGGGTGGCGCAGGGGATGGGGGGGAGAGGAGAGAGAGCAGAACAGGTAGAATATACTGTGGCTGGGCGATATGGTCATGAGTAGTCACAAGGGACAGTGACAACAGGGGAATGTGGGGGAGGAGAGAGCAGGGGAGGGAGGAGGTCGGGAGGGACTGGGGAGGGAGAGCGGGGGGTGTGTGGGGGAGGAGAGAGCAGGGAAAGGGAGGAGGTGGGGAGGGAACAGGGAAATGTGGGGGAGGAGGGAGCAGGAAAAGGGAGGAAGGTGGGGAGGGAGAGCAGGGGGATGTGGGGGAGGAGAGAGCAGGGAAAACGAGGGGGTGGGGAGGGAACAGGGAATGTGGGGGAGCAGGGAAAGGGAGGAGGTGGGAAACAGGGAATGTGGGGGAGGAGAGAGCAGGGAAAGGGAGGTGGTGGGGAGGGAGCAGGGGAGGGGGGAAAGAGGAGAGCAGAACAGATAGAATATACTGTGTCTGGGCGATATGGTCATGAATAGTCACAAGGGACAGTCAAATTTAGCAGGTTATGTATTTTACTTACCAGGCAAAAAGAGCCACTAAATAAGCAAGAAACAAATTGACATTTATCGCCCAGCCCCAGGGCATGGGAGTCAACATCCACCAGGACCTGACTTGGGCCGGCCACACCGCCACTGTTGTCAAAAAGGCCCAACAGCGAATACACGGACTCAGGCGCCTGAAGAAATTTGGGCTAAGGCCAGAAATCCTTACGGACTTCTACAGAGGCACCATTGAAAGCCTGCTGACTGGCTGCTTCACCACCTGGTACGGGAACTGTACCACCATGGACCGCAGGGCGCTACGGAGAGTGAGACGCGCGGCCCAGCGCGTAACAGGATGTGAGTTGCCAGAACTGCATGAACTGTATAAACAGCGGTGCCTCAGGAGGTCCCTGAAGATCATCAAAGACACAAACCATCCCCACAACAGCCTGTTCTCCCTGTGATGGAGAAAATTTACATCACATTAGCCTTTATTTGGACAATCACTAGTTATTAATATATTCATATACATTTCCAATTTAGTTACATATAGTTATGACACAGACATATTTCATAGTTAGATGACCTGTGTACATACACAGATAGACTTCATATTTAGATAACTTGTACCATACATTTGCAGCTCCTCTCGATCGCACACTGTGCCCTGCACTGTGTCATGTCACCTTGCTACGGTGCTCTCTACAGGGCCAGAATAACAGATAGGTTGAGTCTACTGAATGGCCTTCCAGTGTGCGTCAAGACAATCTGATGTGCGTCAAGACATGTAATCTGATGTGCGTCAAGACATGTTATCTGATGTGTGTCCTATAAGTGTCTTTGAGTTTCTGTTCAATGTATGTAAGCCTGTGTATCCATCCGTGAATATACAAGAGTGCATCTCTTGGCCAAGATCTATGTTCAATACATCATATCAGACGACTTCTTCTGACTCCTGGCTCCATCATTTCATTACAACTGGTTTTCCTTCAAGTGGTTCACTGTTTACCTTTTGGCTCTGGAATTTCATTCTCCATCAATTGGCGACACGAAGAACGGATATCTACAAACAGCTCGGTAAGTTGAATTAAATTTAATAATTCCTTACCTAACTGTTTGTCTGATATAAAAGAACCTAAGTTAGTATTTTGTGGGTTTTCTTGAGACAAAAGGGGGACACCCCAATGTAAATAATACAGATAACCTCAGGACCATTACAAACTCTCTTGACAGGCTGTATTAGGCAGTGACCTGGATGGTTCGGTGGTAGCTGCAGAGCAAGAGAGCCTGAGAAGCGTTATCACATAATTTGCCTCAAAAAGGCCAAAAGGCTGCATAGCAGCGACTAGAATAGTCCAGTTTGGAAACTGCGGCAAGATGAGCTCTCTTTTTCAAAGCCAAAAGGCTGCATAGCAGCGACTAGAATAGTCCAGTTAGGAAACTGCGGCAAACACGTGAGAGAGACTAGGCAATAATTGATACGGTCTGAAGGAACCCCACAACTATACTAATGAAACCAAAAGCATTATAAACAGCAAAAGTGAACAAATTCATACATTTCCAAATCCATACATTTCTTAAGAGCCAAAAAAAATTAAAGGAGTACAATAATTATAAAATATGGAAGTTCGCAATGAAGTATTCCTAACTGTTTGTCAAACTAACAAATAACATCTGGGAAAAGAACAAATGATCTGTCACAAGTTTTTTTGATTCACAGACAAAACGGGCTCAGTCAGAGCCCTGGACAAGGCCTCCGCCCCAACAAGGAGGTCAAGCGAGATATTGCAGACCCAAAACTACAACCAACGCCAACATTCCCTGGAAAAAGCACCTCCACCCCACTAAGGAGGTCAAGTAAGATACAGGAGGACCCAATACTACATCCAGCAAAATTCCACACATCCATCCCTACATCCAGCTGGTAAGCTCATTCCAAACGCACACACAACAAGGACAGATGCCAGTTCCAGAAACACAGGCCCGAAGGGAAATAGAAAACATAAGATAAGAAAAGCTGCAGCTATTCTCTCTGCTCCTCACCCGCTTTTGAGACAAGAGTTCTGAAACCCTGAGCGCTTAAATAGAAGCATGAAGATGACACTGATATATACAATATAATCTAGATGGTGTGTTGACTCTGTGACAGAGAATCTAGATAATGGGTAAAAATCAGTCCAAATGTGGGGAACCGGAACCTTGTCCACTGCCAAAGGCGGAACGCTTGAGGGCGAGAGATATTCGCAAACAGCTCACAAAAGCCAAGGTCCCTTTGGTACCACCGGGTTCATGTGCCGACATAGTCCGTTTGCAACTTGGAGAAAACTATGTCATACCTTTCACCCATGACCTGACTAAATGTAGCCAGGGACTCTGGCCTATAGGAGGCTCATTTGATAAAGACAAAATGATGTACATGCAGACTGCAGCCAGACAGTCAATCAACCTCGGCTGGTCAGAGTCTTATGTTACAGAATGCATAAGAGGATGGAAGCGGGTAGCTAAAAAGCACCAGCCTCCCCAAGGCAACACAATTAGAGTGCCTTGCTCTGATGTTAAAAAGAATAAGGCTCTAGCGCCAGAAATGACAGATATGATTGATAAAATTGTCAAAACAACGGCACCCGACAAACTCAGTATAATCATATCTATCCTGGAACTGAAACAAACAGATATAGTCCGGATCTCAGCAAAATTCCCTGAAAACACTGCAAAGCAAGCATCTGCCCTCATGCACCTGCACTGTGTGAAAAACAATCACGTGACTCCACAGTCTTTCATTAGACATCTGAGAAACAGCGGTATCAATTGTGATAGGTTTGCAAACACAGAGCCCACTGGCGCGCGTTTATATTCTAAACAATGTGTTTCCTCAGAGTCAGAGGAGGAAAATGATAATGACCAAATGTTAGAGCTAATTGCATGCACAGAAGCAATTCGTTTAAATGATAGCGCGGCAGCCAGACCCCATGAGCAAGAAGGAGGAGGAGCGAGCGGCCAACCATCCAACCAATCACTCTCCTCCACTGAAGCAGCAGAACAGCGCCCAAAATACAGCCCAAATGAAGCAGGTGCTAAACCGAAGGACAGTAAAACAAAACATAGCATCTTAAAGAGACTGGATATAGACCCAGATGAATTCAGTAAGAGCAGTCTCTCACGCCATCACCGGTCAGGAAAGGATTATGGAACACGGCCACGATCCTCCTCACAACCTGACATCAGCGATATTGATGGAATAGAAAAACAATATAAACGAAGGCAAACAAAAATAGACCCGAGACATAGACTCTCCCGTGAGGATTTGTCCAAGCTCATGACTCGGGAGGAATGGGCTAGATCATTGTTACACCCAACAACTGATAAAGAACAACTCCCCACCACCAGCAGAGAGTCTCTCACTGACAAAACTGACCATCCTCATTTTATTGCCCCCAAAATCATGGTCGGTGAGACACCCATTCTGAAACCTTGGACACCCCACGAGGCAAGACAGATGCTCAGAGACAGTCCAAATCCCCTAAACAGACCTGGTGCCTTTCATGAATGGCTAGCACAAGTGATTTCTCTGTATAACTGCTTAATTCCAGATGTAAGACAATTATTGGCATTGGCTTACAATTTGGAGTGGAGAAGTGTACAGACACATTTCTCATTTCCAGTGGGTAGCGGGAATGGAGATTGGCTAGCAACAACAGAAGGGGAAAATTATTCCCGAGATGATTGGATAACGCAAAAATGCCTAGAGGCTATCAAGAAATCAGCCAGAAACACAGGAGATTTCAGCAAAGTCACTTCCTGTATCCAAGGCAAAACTGAAGAAACACTCCAATTCCTTCAGAGATTTCAAATTACTTGGGAAACTTCAGCAGGTGTTTGTGTGAGTGAACACAATTTGTTGGCGGTGCAAACGCTCATGAATTGTTTACGTCCCGAGGTCGCAACGGCCTACAAAATATCTGCAAAAGATTGGCACACTGCAGATTTTGCTCAGACAGTAGTTGCACTGTCAAACTTATGCAGAGACGGTGTATTTGACAGGTCCAGCAGACAAAGTGTTTTAAATATGGCGCAACAAGAATCTGGAAACATACAAATTGATCCTAATGATTTACTCAAAACAATGGTTAAACACTTCATATCTGCTGATCACATTCCGGCACAAGACCCAAACCTCAATAAGCCTGGGTTTTCCCCCAATACAAATACAGCCGGGGGTGCATATCAAAAGCGCTCACCTAGCACGGACAAATGTCATGTTTGTGGTAAGCTCGGGCACTGGGCCAATAAATGTCGGTTAAGAAAAAAACGGTATAACCAGCAGACACAAAGCCAGCCTGGTTGTCAACAGCAGAGCCAATCCTGGACCCAGGGTAACCAGCAGACACAAAGTCAGCCTGGTTATCAACAGAATCAATCCTGGACCCAGGGTAACCAGCAGACACAAAGTCAGCCTGGTTATCAACAGAATGGCCAATCCTGGGCGCAGGATAACCAACAATCACAAGACCAGCCTAGGACTCTCTGGGCTCAAGATAATTACCCGCCGCCGATGCAACAACCGATTGAGCACTAGGGGTGCCACGGAGGAATAGAAAAAACATGTGTGCAATTATTAATTAATACACAGGACAAGATGTTACTATCCCTTGTGCCAAAATCCGAGGAAAAACACATTTAGAAGCCCAATCCAGAATAAAACAAGCTAACAGGCTAACAAACTAATAAACAAGACACAAATCACCAGTTACCTACCCTAGCCAACAGCAGTATGAAGCATGTCATTGGGGTTTTCAAGTGGGCACCTTCCTTCACCGACGTTTCGTTAAGTTAGGCCCACGACACCTCAAGAAGGCTTAACGGTGTAATCCAGCGTCCTGGAAACACCCCCCTCCATGCTACCACCGCACAACTGCATATTACCTCACTATCTAAGCCTAGCTATCCAGGTCGATTCGGTATGACATTCCTGACTACACCACCACTGTCAATGATTCAGCCCTGTTGATGCGGACCGTTAATCATGACCACCAACAAACAATCCCTAACTACACCACCACTGTCAATGATTCAGCCCTGTTGATGCGGACCGTTAATCATGACCAACAAACAATCCCTAACTACACCACCACCGTCAATGATTCAGCCCTGTTGATGCGGACCGTTAATCATGACCAACAACAAACAATCCCTAACTACACCACCACTGTCAATGATTCAGCCCTGTTGATGCGGACCGTTAATCATGACCAACAACAAACAATCAATCTGACCTTAGCGAGCTCCCCAGCTAGCATGTTTCCTCCTTATCCACAGCCATTCACTTGCTCGTTCTGCTGCCTGAGACATGTTGCTAACCGCAAGTTTCAGGCTCCGTCCCCGAATGCCCAACTCAGTTAGTAAGGCAATAACGGACTTTGCCACAAAACCACGGCAGCCCACCTCTACAGGCCGCACTCGAGCCCTCCAACCTCGCTACTCTGCCTCTGCTGCCATTTCAGCATACCTAGCTTTCTTGCGCTCATAAGCCTCCTCAACTCGATCTTCCCACGGGACTGTGAGTTCGATAAAATAAACTCTCTTCTCTACCTCAGACCACAGTAACAAGTCCGGACGTAGCCGGGTGCTAACTATATATGCTGGGATGACTAGCTGTTCATTCAAGTCAACCCTCATTTCCCAGGCTCCACCTACACTTAGCTGCCCTAACTTGTGCCTGACCTTAATTGGTCTAATCTTTTCTCCCTCACGTACAAATTTGATCTGTCTATTCTCTTTGCTAGCAACTAGAGAATTTACTTCTAGCCGCTTTTCCTCAACTGCAGCTGCCAAACATTTCAACACCTGGTTGTGACGCCAGGTGTATCGCCCCTGGGAGAGACTGACCTTACACCCTGACAGTATATGCCTCAATGTACATACACTAGAACACAACGGGCAGGCACCATCCTCGCCCAACCACTGATTTAAGTTATGGGGAGATGGCAGCACATCATAAGTAGCCCCTAGAATAAATCTAATTCTGCTGGCCTCCATGCTCCACAACTCTCTCCACTTCAACTTTCTCTTCTCTACACTCTCCCAGTTCACCCACTGTCCTTGCTTTGCCTGTGACACTGCCTTAGTACATCTTAATGCCTCCTCTTGCCTATGTACTTCTTCAACTACCATCTTCCTCTTTTCTATTACTGATGCCTTGTTCCACACAGGTTTCCCTATGCACAACCCTAAGCCTCCACGCCCATGCTGCACCTGACCTATGATATCCCTGTGTCTAAGAGCTGACTGTGCTTGCTGTACTGCCTCCTTTGGGTTCCACTTCCTCCCTGTTTTAACTGTGGGCGCTACACTCCTAACCACTGGATCCTTTGACTGAGTCAGAGTCATTTCCAGTCTAACCTTAGCACACTTGAACTCCTCTGTCAGGCTAGATAATGGCAATTCCAATATGCCTTTCCCATATAAGGCTACACTGCTTAGGCAGCGTGGGACTCCGAGCCATTTTCTAATGAATGAGTTAATCATCCTTTCTAGCTTTTCTACCTTTGAAAGGGGAACCTCATACACTGTCAGTGGCCACATCAACCGAGGCAACAATCCAAACTGCAAACACCACAACTTTAACTTTCCTGGGAGCCCTGACTTGTCTATACTTGAAATACCTTGAATCATTTCCTGCCTCACCTCCTCAAACTGTCCCTTATCACTGAGACTTGCATCATACCATCTTCCCAAACTCTTGACTGGTTTCTCTAACACTGTAGGCACCACCTCATCATTTATAACAAACTTCTTACCTACTACCCTCCCTTTAATGATTGAAATACTCCTGGACTTACTTGGCTTCACTTTCATTCTAGCCCACTGCAGATTACTATTTAACTTATCCAACAATCTGCTAGTACATGGAGCGGTTGACGTCATAGTCGTCATGTCATCCATGTATGCCCTAATTGGAGGGAGCCGCAGCCCTCCCTGCAGCCTTTCTCCACCCACTACCCATTTTGAAGCCCTAATAATGATCTCCATTGCCATGGTAAAAGCTAATGGGGAAATTGTACACCCTGCCATAATGCCTATCTCCAGCTGCTGCCAAGCTGTAGTGTACTCTGCTGTGGTAAAGCAGAGTTGAATATCTAAGAAGTAGGCTTTAACTAAGCTCTTTATACTACCTGGCACTCTAAAGAAATCAAAGGCCTCCCATAACAGACTATGCGGCACTGACCCGAAAGCATTAGCCAGGTCCAAGAATACTACATGCAGGTCTCTCTTCTCACGCCTAGCTGACTGGATTTGGTGCCAGATCATGCTGGTGTGCTCTAAGCACCCGGAGAAGCCGGGAATTCCAGCCTTTTGCACCGAAGTATCTATTAGCCTATTCTTTTCTAGATAACTAGACAGCCTCTGTGCCACAACACTAAAGAAAACCTTCCCTTCAACATTAAGTAGACTGATAGGTCTAAACTGACTTATCTCTAACGAGTCCCTTTCTTTAGGAATGAAGATTCCCCCTGCTCTACGCCATGCCTTAGGAATAACCTGCTTCTTCCAGACTACCTTCATCAGCTTCCATAGAAACTGCAACACATCTGGAGCACTCTTATACAGCCGGTAGGGGACTCCATTAGGACCCGGGGCTGAAGAGGCCCTTGCACGTCTCACTACTTCTTGAACTTCTTTCCACCTTGGTGGGCTATCATCACACTGGCTCTCTATTTCACCAATAGGTGGAATATCAGCTGGGACTGTCATCTCTCTAAACCTTTCCCTATCTTTGTGAACCTCCTCCAAATATTCCTCAAGCTTCTGCTTAGGTACCATAAGGCTACCATTCTTTTCCTTACTAAACAATGACTTCACAAATCTAAATGGATCCTTATAGAATGCTATTCTAGCTCGCTCTTTCTTTTTCCTATTTTTCCTAATGCTCTCTGCTCTTCTTAAAACTGCCAACCGATCCCTCACATCTGACTGCAAGCAATCAATGCCTTCCTTCTCAACCTCTGTAGCTTTCCTCCACTGCCTCTTAAGCTGTCTTCTCTCCTGGATAAGTCTATCTATCTCTTGTTGGCGCCTAGATTTAACTACCTCACCCTCTAGTTTCTTCCTTTTCTCAAAGACGCCAAACCTTTCCTTACCATAATCATAAATACAATCTCCCATTTTCTCCAACTTACTCTCAGCAGTTCCTTTAAGCTTCTCTAACATCCTAACCAAATCACTATTGATATCTTCCCACTTCCTACTTTCCGCTGCACCTGGCCACTTAACTCTAGGCTTCTGACCGCTAATCTTCTCCCTTTTTGGCTGGCTGGCCTCTCTGCTTTCCTCGGTGCTAGGACCTGCCTCAACATCAGGGGTGCTGATGTCCTGCGAGCTGTGGGTTACTTCCTGTCGCTGGACTTCACCCGACTGACTTGATAAACTTCTTAAGAAATAATTATCAATGCGGGGTCCCTGTGTTCCCTCTACCAAGCACCTCTTCCTGCCTTGATGGATTCTAAGGCCCCTCAAAGTTGTTACCTTCTGCCAGCCACACAAGCAAACCTGACGCTTCTTTCCATCTACATCTGAACTAGTGGCTTCCACTGACATGTTTTCCCTACTCATAGTCAAGTCCGTTCCAGAGTCAATAACCGTGTCAACCATAGGTGAGTCATCTTCCGCCCCCGCTCTCGCAGACTCTAGGGGTGTTTTTTCATAATTCTGTTTCGTAGCAAGTTTGGGTGTAACCAATGGCCTATTGGCCTTGGCTACTGCCACAATGAGCAGCTAACCCATTGCAGCCCCGGTGGGGTCTAATCCCTCCTGTCAGCTGTCTTTCCATGCTGTCACTAGGTCTTTCCCTAGTTGTCAGCTGCACTATTCACAACAGTCACTAGCCTAAGCTAGCTTTAGTATTAATTAATACACAGGACAAGATGTTACTATCCCTTGTGCCAAAATCCGAGGAAAAACACATTTAGAAGCCCAATCCAGAATAAAACAAGCTAACAGGCTAACAAACTAATAAACAAGACACAAATCACCAGTTACCTACCCTAGCCAACAGCAGTATGAAGCATGTCATTGGGGTTTTCAAGTGGGCACCTTCCTTCACCGACGTTTCGTTAAGTTAGGCCCACGACACCTCAAGAAGGCTTAACGGTGTAATCCAGCGTCCTGGAAACACCCCCCTCCATGCTACCACAGCACAACTGCATATTTAAAAAGAAAAAAAAAAAAAAAAAAAAAAAAAAAAAAAAAAACTTCTTAAAGTCAAGCTGTCAGAAAACCCAAAACAAGACCCAATGTTAACAGTACAAATAGCTGGAAAACGTATTGCTATGCTTGTTGATTCAGGTGCTACTTTGTCAACAATTAGAGAAAAAGAAAATGCATGTATCAAGGGCTCAGGCACAGTAAACACAGTGGGGGTGTCAGGCGTAGTTATGAAAGAAAATCTATCTCAAGCTACAAATGTTGTGGTGACAGACAGTCACAGTTTGCAACAGGAATTTTTAATTTCAGCCAATTCACCTGCTAATTTATTGGGGAGAGATGCATTGTGTAAGCTAAATGCTGTCATTTACTGTACCCCTGAAGGTCTGTATGTTGAAATCCCAGAAGACAAAATATTACAGGCTGTGCAAATTTTGAATAATGAATCAGAAATGTATTATTGGCCTTTACAATCTGATATATTAGGTTCCCTGTTGGAGTTTCAAACTGTGAAGGCCATCTCAAACCATGCACCGGCCCTAGCTGCTCAGATTACACAGATGAGGCAACACTCTGCGTTTCAGTGTGTTGCTCTATCAAGCCAAAACAAAGTGGAAGACGACCTTGCAGGCACACTACAATCTGCCATGAAGACTGTCTCCTCCATCCCCCATCCCACAGAAATATATTTTACAGCAGAGGGCTGTTGGGCACTAGTGGTTTTGCCTACGCCTCTACAGGCCATCTGTAAAAGCATTTCCTGGGTTCCGATTGCAGTAACTCCAAGTCACCAGCAACACTCGCTAAGCCCATCACTAACAAATTTGCAGGACATGACAGGCACTTTGCTAGCAGAACTGGATTGTGGCTCTCTTTATGACTTAACCCAGGATTGTTACAAACTCGTCATACCTGCACACTCTGACATAGAAACAAAATTACTTCACGTGTCTCCAATTCCGACACCAAATTTTAAACCTGAATTGGCATTATCTAAAGTTCCCCAGGAGTTATGGAGCAGACATGCAAATCATGTTGGCCTAATCCATTCAGCGGCGCCACATAAAGTACAATTAAGAGCTGGCGCCCTCCTGCCACGTATTAAACAATATAACCTCCCCCCGAAGGCTGTATTGGGAATACGACCGGTTATTGAATCACTGTTAGCTCAAGGTGTATTAGTTGAGACCACTAGTTGTTGTAATACACCCATTCTACCCATTCCCAAACCAGGCAGACCTGATGCATGGCGTTTTGTACAAAATTTGAAACTCATCAATGAAGCTATCATTCCAAGAACGCCCCTGGTGGATGACACAAATACTATTCTGACAACATTACCTCCAGACTCTAAATTTTACACAGTAGTGGACCTATGCTCTGCATTCTTTTCAATACCCATACATGAAGATAGTCAATATCTCTTTGCATTTACCTTCCAATATAAACAGTTTACCTGGCGTAGGCTTCCGCAGGGATTTTCAGATTCACCGACAATATATGCTGAGGCCGTGAGAAAAGATTTGCAATCATTGACATTGCCAGGTGGAAGTTCTTTGTTGATATATGCTGATGACCTGCTGATAGCATCGCCAACTAAGGAGGCGTGCGAAATTGACTCTGTTACACTGCTGACCTGCCTTGCTGAGAAAGGACATCGTGCATCACTTGCCAAGTTACAGTTTTGCCTACCCACTGTAACATACCTTGGTCACCTGTTGTCAAATGGACAAAGACAGTTGTCCCCAGAAAGGGTCAAAGTACTGTGCTCCCTTCCTCCACCTGCCACAAAGTCAAGCATGACATCGTTTCTGGGGATGGCAAACTACGTGAGACACTGGTTGCACGACTACAGCCGCAATGACTCGATCCTGCGAGCATCAACACTGAAGCACATGCCACAAAGGATTACTTGGTCACAAGAGATGAACACTGCTTTCCAAGCCCTAAAGCAGTCAATTATCAGCGCACCAGCCCTAGGTCTCCCAGACTATCAGCAAACCTTCCACTTGCATGTCCATGAAAAGGACGGTTTTGCCACAGGCATCCTTACACAAAAACATGGTTCATATTTCCGGCCCATAGCCTATTATTCGGTGAAACTGTGTCCTGTGGCAGGCGGTCTGCCTTCCTGTTTAAGATCTATAGCGGCAGTAGCCACAATGATTGATAAATCCTCCCTAATTGTTTTAGGCCATGAATGCATAGTATATGCCCCGCATGCAGTTGTCCACCTGCTAACAACATCAGCAACACAACACCTGTCGGTTACACGTCGATCGGGTTATGAAGCAAAAATATTTGCGAGCACAAATGTGAAAATAAAGAGAGCCCCACCAGTGAGTCCAGCTACTTTTGTGCCATTATGCGATGACACAGATGAATTGGTAACACATGATTGTGCATTGGTGGTAGATACTTGCACTTCACCACGCCCGGATTTGATGCAAACACCAATTGAAAATTGTGATTTAATCCTCTATACAGATGGCTCCTCTTCCAGGCCCAATGACAACGAATGGTATGCAGGATATGCAGTGTGCACTGACTTCTCTGTACTAGAAGCAAGGCCACTGCCTCCTGGCACTTCTGCACAGGCAGCTGAGGTCATAGGACTAACGCGAGCATGCATTTTGGCCAAAGATAAAACAGCCACCATTTACAGCGATTCAAAATATGCATTTAGTGCAGCGCATGATTTTGGCATGTTATGGAAAATGAGGGGATTTGTCACTTCTTCAGGTAAACCACTCCAACATCAAAAGTTGATTCAGGACCTGCTTGACGCTATTTTACTACCCAAGAAATTAGCTATCATAAAATGTGACGCACACACAGGTGGTTCCGATCCTATATCGAAGGGCAACGCCGCTGCGGACGCAGCGGCCGGACAAGCTGCCCGTTCCACCTCCTCCGTGGTAAACCAACTACTACAAACTAGGCCTACTCCTAATATTATGCCCGTTCCTACTCTACATGACGTCGCCCGTAGCCAATCGGGCACTGAAGCGAAAGAGAAAGAATTCTGGGTTAAGAAAGGCTGTAGTGTTGACAAAGAGTCTGGCTTGTGGACTCATCCTGATGGGCGCGTCGTCTGCCCTCACTCTCTCCTTGATGTTTTGGCACGTGTGGCTCATGGCCACACACACATATGCAAAATGCAGATGATGCACATGATACAGTCTCAGTGGTTCGCTCCGGGCATAACAGCCGCAACACAAACAGTAGTGAGCCGCTGTATCATCTGCTTGCAAAACAACAGGGGTAGAGAGAAGATAAAATACGACCATTTGCCAATACCATCGGGCCCCTTTGTAAATTTACAGGTTGACTTCACTCATATGCCACCTGTTCAAGGGAAAAAGTATCTTTTGGTATGTGTTGACAGGTTTTCCAAATGGGTTGAAGCCTTTGCCGTCAAAAAGGAAGATGCGGCAACAGTGGTGAATTGTCTCTTAAAGGAAATAATACCACGATTTGGCATTCCTCTGAGCATAGACAGTGACAGAGGGACCCCATTCACCGCAAAGATTACACAAACACTGTGTAAAGTGCTGGGGATAGATTGGAAATTACACATACCATACAATCCCACCTCATCTGCTCAAGTTGAAAGAATGAATGGTGTTGTTAAAGACAAATTAACAAAAACAATGCAAGCCACTGGCCTCAAGTGGCCCGAAGCGTTACCACTTGTGCTATACTCCATCCGAAGCACTGCTAACCGCACCACAGGTCTCAGTCCCCATGAAGTTCTGATGGGGCGGAGCATGACCACAAGTGTCACTCCCCCTTTAACAACCCATCAGGCCACCCTAATTTGGACAGAGGAATATATGAGGGAGTACATACTCTCTCTGGCTAGCCTGCTGAGGAAGCATCATTTACAAGTTTCCTCCAGGCTACCCGCCCCGGGCGAAGGGCCAACCCACCCCTTTAAGCCCGGGGATTTTGTTTTAATCAAATCACTTTGCAAAGTCTCTCTCGTTCCCAGGTGGTCACAACCATGTCATGTCAGGTTCTGCTGACAACAAGGACAGCAGTGAAAGTGGAAGGAAAGAAGGAATGGATACATGCAACTCGATGTCGCATGGCACCAGCAACAGGGCACCTCCCAGGAGCAGGGAATCCAGTACCTGCACTTATGGCATTATCACTGCCCTCATATGTGCAGGGCTGGTCCTCCCTATCTTCCTAGAGGACCTGCATCAACTAACCACTCCCAAACCATCACCTACCAAGGCCACTAAACCCACCACGGCCCCACGCTCTGCCCAAGAGGCGGAGAAACAAGATAGGTTTTGCCGCTCGGCTCCAGATATTAACCCTTCACAACTAGATGCCAACGGAGTTCCCCATGACAATCTCTACATGAGGTTAATACACGATTTTGCAGCTTCCCTGAACCGCTCTGATTGTTATGTTTGTGCGCCCATCCCCCGAGCCCAGACATGATAGGATGGCTACTGGCCATGCAAATGCTTCCCAATGCCTCCTATAGTGGTAAAGTTGACTGCACATTTGATATATACAACCTCACCCTAGTAACCGCAACTAATTACTGCGGATACACTGTGCGACAGATTAACTTCACCAAATTGGCTAAACGCAGGTCTAGTTTCCCTGCATTGCATCGACCGGTGTTAACTATAAACCCTTCATACGTTCCTGTTGGCAAATACTGTTTCATTCGTTATAGACCAGGTATACCATCACAGTTTTTCCTCGGGAACAGCACATGCGAGCACTACCTTCCGTCTAGCTGTGGTATGTATGAAAACAGAAAATGGTGTCCTGGAATGACCCAGCCATTTTTGCAAAATGTACTGATAAACTCAACCTTAAAACAGGACACCTCGACACCCGCAGTTTTTGTCACGCGTGGGTTATGGATTCCTAGCAGCGACGGTGCAAACACACTAACATCCACAGTATTTATCTGTGGCAATAAAGCTTATGCTTTTCTTCCAACAAATTGGACCGGTTCGTGTTACATTGCTCATCTCATCCCCCACATGTACATTAACGATACACTAATCCACAAGCATGCTTACTATCCCCACCGAGTGAAACGCAACAAAAGAATAAGCGCGAGCACCAAATTCATTTCAGGCCTTCTGCCTTGGTACGGGACTGTTCAAAATGCGCATGAAATTGATCGCCTGGCCGCGGACCTCGAGAATCTGACCGCATTGGCAGAGGCCGGATTTGCGGCCCTCAATGAGGAACAGAAAGCAAACCGTTTGGTAACCATACAGAATAGAGTGGCACTAGATTATGTCCTGGCCTCAACAGGTGGTGTGTGCCATCTTATTGGTCAGGAATGTTGCACCTACATTCCGGACGCATTCGATAATGTTACGCACGTGGGGCAGCACTTGAACAACCTACTCAAAAACATGGTGTCACATGATTCGGCTGCCTCCGAGGGGTGGGACATATTTGATTGGCTCAAACGCACGTTAGGTGCCAAACTGTGGGCTATTTTACAACCAGTATTGGTTACTTTTGTCGTTCTCGTCAGTATGATCGTTGTCGTTCGCTGTGCCATCTCTCTTATTCTGTATTTAATGCGAAAACCGGTACGCCAATGCACAGTCCAATATGTACAGCCCCTATCCGACTCAGCCCCAGTCACGCCCTATGACCTGGCCTGGTCCCCATACTTCATGGAAGACACCGACTCCGAGGAGGATCTTCAAAGCACCGACATCTGACTGCGTGCACAGCCACGTGCATTCTGGGGCTCCAGGATGTTTCCATTCAGCAAATATTACAGTTGATTTGTTCTCTTAAGTAGTTCTCTTAATATAGAATATTACAGTTGATTTGTTCTCTTAAATAGTTCTCTTAAATAGTTCTCTTAATATAGAATATTACAGTTGATTTGTTCTCTTAAATAGTTCTCTTAATATAGAATATTACAGTTGATTTGTTCTCTTAAATAGTTCTCTTAATATAGACTACTACCGTTGATTCGTGTGATTTTGAAATAGTGCATTTGATTTTGAGATGTTCCCCTCTCTCTCTCTCTCTCCCAAACCCCCCATTTTTAATGTGTTTTATCCACAGAATGTTTATATAGAAATCAGTCACATTGCTATGGAAGGCCATGATTTTAGATAACTATAATTGTATTTAAATTTTCAATGTTGTTGTTACAATTGAAACAGTAACAATAGGAGGGACTGATGGAGAAAATTTACATCACATTAGCCTTTATTTGGACAATCACTAGTTATTAATATATTCATATACATTTCCAATTTAGTTACATATAGTTATGACACAGACATATTTCATAGTTAGATGACCTGTGTACATACACAGATAGACTTCATATTTAGATAACTTGTACCATACATTTGCAGCTCCTCTCGATCGCACACTGTGCCCTGCACTGTGTCATGTCACCTTGCTACGGTGCTCTCTACAGGGCCAGAATAACAGATAGGTTGAGTCTACTGAATGGCCTTCCAGTGTGCGTCAAGACAATCTGATGTGCGTCAAGACATGTAATCTGATGTGCGTCAAGACATGTTATCTGATGTGTGTCCTATAAGTGTCTTTGAGTTTCTGTTCAATGTATGTAAGCCTGTGTATCCATCCGTGAATATACAAGAGTGCATCTCTTGGCCAAGATCTATGTTCAATACATCATATCAGACGACTTCTTCTGACTCCTGGCTCCATCATTTCATTACAACTGGTTTTCCTTCAAGTGGTTCACTGTTTACCTTTTGGCTCTGGAATTTCAAACTCCATCACCCTGTTACCCTCAGGGAGAAGATACAGGGTTCCAAAAGCACGCACAAATCGCTTGAGGAACAGTTTCTTCCCGCAGGCCACGAGACTCCTTAACATACACAAATAGTGAAGTAGCCGTACTGTACCGTACTGTAGCTGCTACCATTACGTATGTCTAATGTTTAATTGTATGTTTAATAAGGAATATGCTATTTGCACCTGTATGTCAAATACGCCGAATTTAAAACGCCAAGTTTAATTGTATGTTTAATAAGGAATATGCTATTGGCACCTGTATGTCAAATACGCCGAATTTAAAATGTTTAAGCACGTTTAAAGTATGCACACGACATGCGCACCTATGTGCAGTGAATATGCCACTCTCTCTGACTTGTCTTATCACTATACTGCCTTATTGCTTGTTGTGTCTCTTGTTGTTTTTGCACTCAAATGCCCTGTTATATTTGTACTATGTTGTAAACGGAGTTCACAGCACAAGAATTTCACACGTGGTACTTGTACCATGGAGTGACAATAAAAATCTTGAATCTTGAAATCTTGAATCATACAGGAGCTGCTCAAACCGCCTGGTCATCTTGCTGCAGCAGCGACACACTGGAACCAGCAGCAGAGCGGCCAGGCCAAATGAGCAGCAGCTCAGACAATCTGACTACGCCATTAACTAGCACACAAGGAATCTAGCTAATCTACAGCCTAGTCTGCCCTGTCCTACTCTACTCTGATTTTAGCCTGAACACTATAAAGGGCGGTTTTCGCCTGGTCGTGCGCACCCCGAATTTTGTAACTACGCGGACGCGGCTGGGCGGACAAAGTGGAGTTTTCAAGACCCGCGCTCAATTCCGCGAGCAGAAACCCACACAGAGTATAAAAGCTCCACATGTTTCCTCGTCAGGATTCCGTGTCTCTTATTTCCGTGCGGCCGGCCAAAGCATCAAGCATAAGGCTTAACACTCCAGAGGATTCCAAAGTGGGAGGTGGGCCCCCCCAGGGGGGCTCAAACAGTTTGAGGGGAGGCTCAGTGAGTTAGTAATTATTTTAGTTATTTCAGTTATAGATTTTTTTTCAATATTTTATTTTCAGATCTTTTTTTAACAATACACAAACAAAACAAACAAGCTCAGTCACATGAAATATGCATACAGTATATGCTTGTAAGAGACATTGTGCATGGGAACCCACGCAAGGGGTCTATGAGATACCAGCCATGCAAGTCACCCGTCGCCCGTAACCTCATTAAGGTAGGTTAGAAACGGGTCCCAAATAGTTGAGAATTTTTAAAGTGAGTTGGTCCTCAGGAACCTAAGTTTCTCCATCCATATGACAGAGGTCATGTCCGTCAACCACAATTGAAAAGAAGGTGAAGAGGGGGATTTCCATTCCTGCAGAATGAGCTTTTTGGCAACAGTTTGCCCCCTGCATCAGAGACTGTTGCACAGCTGCAGGGAAGTTCAGAGAGGACTCGGAGCAGCCGAAGATGGCCAGTTCTGTCTCCGACTGAAGGGTTATTTTGTACGCCTTAGAGTACCAATCAAATATTTTGGCCCAGAATGCCGTTAGTAAGGGGCAGAACCAGAAGGCATGAGATAGTGTGCCCTCTGAAACCTGACACCTGTCACACAGTGGCGAGACCGAAGGGAAGATCTTGTTTAATTTATGCTTGGAGTAGTGAAGACTAAATTGGCTCAGCTGATGTCTCCTATTAACTGAGCAGAGTTGTATCACAGACAGACTCCTTTCCCATATAATATGTCAGATAAATCAATACCAAGTTCCCCCTGCCACTCTTCTCTAATCCTCTCAGTAGAGGCCATGGTGCAATTGTCAAACAGACATACAAACCTAGAGATGAGATGCTTGGAGTGGGCTCAGCAAAACACCAAAAAAAGCATGTTAATTTGGGAGCGCTTCAAAGGTGCGGATCTTGGATTGAACATAATTTCTGAGTTGCAGGAATCTGAGCCAGCTCGTGCCAGGCAACTTAAACTTCCTCTTCAGTTGATTAAAGGATGCAAAATGACCATCTATGTATAGGTCTTTGATGGAAGCCAGACCCTTCTCACTCCAGGCATGGTAGTTTCTATCCATCCAAGGGGGCAAAAAAGAGTGATTGAAACAAATAGGAGTGTGGACGGAAACATCTGGTAGGCTCAAAGCTTTCTTAAATTGGTTTAGAATTCTGAGGGAGTTTCTCACAACAAAACCCAAATCCCGAGAAGTCCCCGGCCTCTCTGGCTTAGAAAATAAGATGGCTGGGAGAGAGGAGTTGGCCACAAAGCTGGCCTCCATTTTCATCAACAGAGGGGCCCCGGGAGCTAAATTCCCAGGGGTCCTATTTCAGTTATAGTTAATTTAATAATTTGAATAAGGTTTCTCTAATCCCAACTTGGAATTTGCAGATGTGCACCGTGCAGTTTTCAGATGTCATGGTTTACACCTCCCTCTTGCCAAACTAATTAACCCATGTTTACGGCTTGCCCAGGGGTGGAGGTGGGATTCGAACCCACACCCTCCCGCTTCTAAAGCACACGTGCTAACCGCAACACCAAGAGGGCTAGGTCCCTTGGCAGAGCTGGTTCATGGTGGGACTTTATACTGGGCAGTCAGTTTAACCAACAACTCTGATTTACTCATTGCAGGTTTCAATCTCAATGGGACTCATCTAGTTAAATAAACGCCAGTCTCAAGACACACGAGGCAAAGTCCAGGCTGAATCAGGGGAAAGAGATTTCACTCCAGTAATAATTAATTCTAATCTTAGCTTAGTTTAAATTGCATTTAAAGCTACTAGTGTGAAACCGTATACACAAGTCTGAAGTTTTTGAGTAGGTTTGATAGCCCTGGTCACATGATGTTTTAGAGCAGCCCCATATGTTCCGCTGTTCTCCGTTCCTCTGTGATCCACTCCAAACACAGCGTAGCATAAGGAAATTGGGGGAGTGGAGCGTTCAAAACGCTCTCCTACCCGTCTCCGACATCCGATCGTAGATCCAAAGATATAATAATATCCCTACGGAAGCCAGTAGTTTAGGCAGTGGAGTTAAAATTATATTCCTGCGTGAAACAACCGTTTAAAAGCAGTCTTTCCACAGCCTGTGCTGAATTTAGGAGAGGAGAAGCTTCCTAGTGCCGACAGCAACCTTGGGAGTTAGTATTTCATAACATGTTTTGCTTCCCAGGTGCGCTGGATTTGATGATTTGATCACTGTGCCGCCGTATCCGTGTGACTGCAATGTTGTTTGCTTGCTCCGTGCAAGTGGTGCACCATGATAGTGAGATCAAACACACCCTGCTGTAAATTCGGCACAGGCTGTGAAAAGACTGCTTTTTAAACGGTTGTTTCACACAGGAATATAATTTTAACTCAGCTGCCTAAACTACTGGCATCCGTAGGGATATTATTTAGGGATGCACCGATATGAACATTTTGACCGATACCGACAACCGATATTAACATTGGTGTTTTGGCCGATAACCGATATTTACAGATTTCGATAATTATGATCTGTATAAAAACGCATTTGTATGATAATCAAATTTTGTACATACTGAAAAACACATGTAAACACTGAATTTGAAAAAGTAATGCATTTCCTTATTTCCAAAACATTTGGAAAAGCCCATAAATCATAGATTTACCGCATTGTTTCATCTCAATGTGGAATTTTTGGCTGATACCTAACCGATATTACCACTGCAACATCGGACTGATGCCGATATGTTAAAAAATGACTAACATCGGCCGATACCGATATGATTGCCGATATATTGTGCATCCTTAATCCTTATGCTACACTGTGTGTAGGGAGGGATGCACGATATATCGGCAATCATATCGGTATCGGCCGATGTTAGTCATTTTTAACATATCGGTATCGGTCCGATGTTGCAATGTTAATATCGGTTATCGGTATCAGCCAAATTCTTCACATTGAGATGAAATAATGCAGTAAATCTATGATTTATGGGCTTTTACAAATGCTTTTGAAATAAAGAAATGCATTACTTTTTCAAATTCAGTGTTTACATGTGTTTTTCAGTATGTACAAAATTTTATTATCATAGAAATGTGTTTTTATACAAATCATATCGACATCGGTAAATATCGGTTATCGGCCATAATGGCAATGTTAATATCGGTTATCGGCATCGGCCAAAATTTTCATATCGGTGCATCCCTAACTGTGTGATGCTAGTTTGGAGTGAATCACAGAGGAACAGAGAACAGCGGAACGACGGCTCAGTCAGTGATCAACGCAAATCCAGCGCACCTGGCCTGAGAAGCAAAACATGTCACATGTCACTCCCAAGGTTCCTGTCGGCACTAGGAAGCTTCTCCTGTCCTCAATACGGCACAGGCTGTGGAAAGACTGCTTTTAAACGGTTGTTTCACGCAGCAGTATCATTTTAACAGCACCGGCTAATTTACTGGCTTCCGTAGGACTATCATATCTTCGGACGTCGGAGCCGGGTAGGAGAGCGTTTTGAATAGCCTTTCCCCCTTATTGCCTATGAGAAGGCTGTGTGACCCTGACTGCTGCACGAGTATATTATAATATACGGAGTACAGTAGTAGGGTCACATTCTGGGGCTAGGGTTCTCCAACTATTTTCATGTCAAATAGGGATGCAGTGGTATACAGTTTGAAGGTATACCGCGGTTTGAAAAAGTCACAGTATTAAAACCACTAAGATTTGCCATCATACCTTCCCAACGGTATCAGCTGTTTCCCCAAAACAAAGTGCCCAGGTCGCTTGCAGAGTGCAGCTTATGCGGCCCCTCCCCCTGGCATGGCTGCATGCCTACCTAGACTAGAGCACAGTAGAGAGGAGCTATCACTGACTGTGTTTACAACTGTGTGTGTGATCATGGCTGAAGCAGGAGAATGCAAGGACCTCCCTAAACTTTCCCCCATCTAAAAAGACGACGTCGGCTGTATGGGAATATTTCGGCTATTGTAAAAACACAAATGGTCCGCACATAAAGGTCTGCAATACCGCGATACCGTGAAACTGTTATTTTTGACCAAGGTTATCATACCGTCAAAAACTCATACCGCTGCATCCATAATGTCAAACATCCAAATAGATACAAAACAGACCCACATTTAACTCATTGAGTGCCAGCCACTTTTGGAGAACGGACGCTCCCAGTGCCAGAGTTTCAGAGCGTTTTCAGTGATTTCTCGAGGCCCACAGAATATTGTGTGATATTACTATGTAAACACCGAACACGCACAAAGAACGATGAGACTCTATTGTATCAGCAGGAAAAAAAAGTTTATTGATATCATTTTCCGTTCTTTAGTTATCAGCCGGAGAAGATAGGTCAAAAACAGCAAAAAAAGGCATTTCCATCTAGGAGCTGAGATATTGAGCCTTTTGTGAAATGAAGCATTTCAAGCAAATCACTGACTTTGAAACTAATATTTTCTGACCTGAAACATCTGAACAGTAATTTCCTTCAATAAACAGCACCCACACCCCCCTCAACTCCAAACTCCTCCTCCGTGGGAGTGTCTCTGGTGGCTCTGCTCGCTGTGCTGGCTGCTGCGTGTGTCAGGCGAGTCTCTGCCTCCTGCTATGGCAGGCTCTGCTGCCTCACGGATCCACGTTCAGATGGCGGCCGCTCGTCGGGGGAGTCTGGATGGGGCTTGCGTTCGTCTGCGTTTCTGGGGTTTCGGTTGTGAGCTGGGATGAAGCTGCGTCCGATTATAGGCTTTCTGCTGCGCGTTTCAAAGTGCGCTGCACTCAGTCTATTTTCGGAGCACTCAGCCTTGTGCGCCGGCTCCCAGCGCGACACTGTATAAGCCAAACCATTGGCTTTGGTTTTATTTTCTGGCGGCTAATCGTGTGGAGAAGCTATGCAGCAGAGACAGAGACATTTGTGGGAGCGGATTGACTGCTGTTCGCAGCTAATGTTGGCTCCAGGCAGCCAGAGCAATCTGTGCCGCTCTGGCTCATGCATCGGTTTCTCTTTGATCACAGGGCTTTTTCTGCTTTTTTTTCCTCAACTTTCTCTAATCTGGAGAGCACTGTCGCCACCTAATGGGTCGGTAAAATAGGTTATACACATTCAACAATACACATTGGCACTCAACGTTACTATCCGAATTGACGACTAAAGTCGTCATTGGCACTCAATGAGTTAACACGTTCACTGCCATTGGCGAGTCAACTCGTCAAGCAGAAACCAACGGTTGACTGCCAATGGCGAGTCAACTCGTCAAATTTTTTTTTTTTTTTTTTTTGACGGTGGGACGTTGATCTAACCCTTTTAGATCTCCTATATAAATATGGGAGCCACCGAACGTGTACAACCCATTCCACCGACCCACTAAGTGGCGACAGTGCTCTCCAGACTAGAAAAAGCAGAGCCAAAACTGCAGGGGAACGCGCGAGGAAACCATTCTCATACTGTAAAATGGATTGGCGAAAAAGCTTTCGCTTTCGCGCTGGGAGCTGGCGGTGGGGGATTGCAAATTTGCATAATAGATTATGGGTGCAACACACTTTGAAACACCGGCAGAAAGCCCACAATCGCACGCAGCTTCATTCCAGCTGAGCTCACAACCGAAACGAACGAGCCCCATGCAGACTCGCCCAAAGAGCGGCCGCCAGCAGCCAGGCAGCACAGACAGGCAGAGCCTCGCTTGTACCACTGCAGCCACGGAGGGAGGAGAACACACACGGAGGGAGGAGTTTGAAGGAGAGGGGGGTTTCCTGCTGCTATGGAGGAAATTACTGTTCAAAACTATTGTTTAGATGTCTGACGTCTTACGCCAAAAATAAATGGTTAAAGTGACTGTTCTATCGAATTTCACAAAAAGCCATTTATCTCAGCTTAAATTTTCAGACGCTGAAACCATGCTGTATTCTACTGCTAATGCCTACATAACTACTAACTCTACAAACTAACTCTTTTAGACAGAGAAAGCACACATTCTATTACCGTAGTTCTTTTGAGATAATTTGTGTTCACAAAATCTTAGCAGAAAAGAATCCTCGCTCTTGAAAGATGAGCCAGAATCCTAAAAAAAAAACCTTGGCAGAAGCTACCTACAGTATTGAAAAAACGGCTGGCAGTGAATGTGTTAACACGTTCACTGCCAATGACGAGTTGACTCGTCAAACACAATCCAACCGTTCACTGCCAATGACGAGTTGACTCGTCAAAAAATATATATATATTTTTTTGACGGTGCTACGTGGATCAATGCCCCCCACGTCTCCTATAAAAATATTGGAAGTATTGAATTAGTATAATCTATTTTACCGACCAACTAAGTGGCGACAGTGCTCTCCCGAAAGAGAGAAAGGCAACCAAAAACAGCCGCGGGAGAAAGCCATTCTCAAGGAAATGGCTTGGCGATTTTACAGTCATCAGTCACCAGACTCGCCCGAGAGCGGCCGCGCCAGCAGAGCAGCACACTGAGAGCGGAGAACGGTGCTGGCGTGGGGGATTGCAAATTTGCATAATAGATTATGGGTGAAACACACTTTGAAACACCCGCAGAAAGGCCAGAATCGCACGCATTCCGAAAACCCAGAAACGAACGAGCCTCATTCTCATACTGTAGGCGAAAACGCTTTCACGCTGCTGCACACGGGCGGGTGGGTTCCAAAAATAGACTGGGTGGGCAGCATAAAGCCTAGAATCGCTGGCTCAGCCTGGATGGGGGCGTGGTCAGGGTGGGGTAAATCCCCCATTCTATCCATTCAGCAAAGTTAGAATTTAGCTGCTATAGCCCACCCCAGGCAGACACGATCAGGGATTTAACCCCCGCAGTAAACGCACATCTGAACAGACATCTTGTGTTCTGCTCTAGAATCCCCAATCCTGTAGTGTTAGAGCTGCAGCATCTTTCGTTGGTGAATCAGCCCATTGAGATGGGCGGTTTTACCCCACTCGCACGCCAGCCGTATAACATTTTGTGGGTGTTCCCACACATGCCGACTGTCTCTATGCTGTGAAGCAATTTGAGAGTGTAAAGGTTCTTGCACACAGAGTCCGAATTGTTCGCTGCGTTTTTTTAATCCGTCATCCGAAAAAAACACGTCACGCACAGATACCTTGCCCACTGAGTCCGATGCGTTAATTATCCAATATTCGTTGCGAAGATTCGCAACGAAAAGAAAACTACCGCGATCCTATTGATCCACAACTGGCAGTGTGTCTGTGTGGCTCTCTGTCTCTCTCCCCCCCCCCCCTTCCCCATACACACACACACACACACACACACACACACACACACACACACACACACACACACACACACCGCGTCCCGCATTCCAAGCTGGTCTGCAATCACCCGGCACATTCTGTCTTTTAATTCCGAATCTCTGTATTCCTGCTTTGCCATAAAATGCTTTGTGCTGGGAGACGAACTGAATTAACTTCTCAGATGCCATTTTTCATTGTGAATAGCAACACTACGGCAGCTCTGGGTGGTCAAACACCTGTCAAAACGATTTCATGGATGCGGAAAAACGCAGAAAATCGAACCTCGTCCGAAAACTTAAATGACGGACGTAATTGTCGGACTCGGTGTGTCAATGATGATTGACACAAATGAGGTCGTATTTTTATTTTTTTCGTGCGTCAATTTCGGACGAAAAAACGGACTCTATGTGCAAGGACCTTAACTGTGATTAACACATTTTTGTCAGGGGTATTTCTAGGGAGTGGCACTGGCCACCCCTGAAATCTCATTGGCCACCCCCAGGTGCCACCCCAAAATCCTGAGGGTGCTGGCATCTGTGGCCGACATTACCGTCTTTCAGAGGCTGCAGCAGGCTAATTTTTAAAGTTACAGTGAAGGTACTGATAAGAAGACCAAAGGCATCCATTGCTACCAACCATGTTATTCTAGCCCGTTGGGAAGGGGGGGGGGGGGGGGGGGGGGGGTAAATAATGCTCCAAAGTTAGGCTCAATTTTGGCGAGGGAAAACATTTCTACCCCAGTCAAAATGGTCTGGACACGCCACTGATTTTTGTTGACTAAACGGTTAACCTAACATAAAAACCAGGGTCTAATGTAAGCAGGGCTTACATAATATAAGCAGGGCTTACATAATATAAGTAAGGCTATATAGCATGGACTGTTATTAATTAAAAATTACATTAAACAATTTCCCAAATATTTAGTAGCTACATTTATATTAGTGTATGCGCTCTTAAACACGAGACCTAACTCTACCTGAAGTCCAGTAGGCTACTGCAGTAGGCTACAATAACGTTTAGTTTGATGATCCAAAATAAACGCTATGATCTCACCTGTGTGTGAGGCGTGTCCGTCCGCGCCTTTCACCTTCCGTCTCACCGCCACCCGTCTGAACTCCTCGGGCTCATGCTGGGAGCCAGAGCTCAGAGTCAAGCTGTCCCGCTTCTTCAGGTCAAACATGGCGAGAGAGATGCGTCTGTGTCCCGAGCCTACGTGTCTCTCTGACGGGGAGAGGAGCTGCCTGCTCCGCAGACTGAAAAGTGCTTTTGGGGGGTATTTTCTGCTGTTCAACAACTCCGTGTGGGGGCCATGCATGCAGCCGCCTTCACTCACTGCCACTGGTATCAAATCAATTAAGTTGTATCTGAAGCACGGCCTACTATTTAAATGTACACGCCCATAGAGACAAAGTCACGCCCACTTCCGAGTTGGCATCCAATTTCATAGTGTGTGTGTGTGTGTGTCAGTGTGTGTGTGTGTGTGTGTGTCCTGATTTAAAATACCTGAATCGCTTGGTTTTCCAAGTAAAACAATTTTTATTTTAAGCATTTTACAAAATGTCTATTATGGAAAAATGAATGGTGGGTGAAATCCCTTGGTGCATACCGGTATGTCGAAGTGGGAAGAGGGCGTAACTTTGGTACCCTATTCTGAAATCTGTGGAAATATTAATAATGGCACTTTGAGCTGCTAATGTTTAAGTTGATATGGGCAAGCAGCCTACGGCAAATTAGGCTAGGCTACATTTCCTTTCTATATGCTAATTTGTTTAGTTAGTAGGCCTATTGTTACTTTTACTCTCTAGGCTGTTTTGTCTTAAATATCAAGCTGCTTAACCTAATTTTAAATCTTATCCACAGTGAATACAAGTTATCGGCTTTTCAGAAACTGTCCATTTGCAACGGGGTTCTGGGCCAAAATATTTTATTGGCATAGGCCTATTTGAAGGCCTACAAAATAACCCTGCAACTGGAGGCGGAACTCGCAATATTAGGATGTTAGGAGTCCTCTCTGAACTTCCCTACAGCTTTGCAGCAATCTCTGACACTCGGGACAACTGTCGCCAAAAAACTTATTCTGAAGGAATGGAAGTCTTCCTTTTCACCTTCCCTTCTTTTCACGTGTGGCTGATGGACATGATCTCTGTTATACAGATGGAGAGACTCAGGTCCCTGAGAATCAACTCGCTTAGAAGGTTCTCAACTATCTGGGACCCGTTCTTGGCCTACTTTGACAAGGTTAAGAATGACAAGTGACTGAGGTTAGAGGTGACGGATGGCTCGCCCGTCTGGTCTTTCATGGACCCCTTGCGTGGGATCCCATGCGCAATGTCTTTCACAAGCACAAGCACCTTATGCGACTGGTAACACTATGTTGTATGTTTTTTTGTTTGTTTTGTTTTTCTTTTCTTTCCTCTGTCTGAGTTTGTTTTTCTTGTTTGTGTATTAAAAAAAAAGAAGAAGAAAAAAAAAAAGAAACTGTCCATTTGCAAAGTGTTGATTCAGGCTTTACCTACTGTGTTTCTGCATTTTATTTTGTAGTTTCCTTTTAATTAAGAAAAACATAGATTGAACTGTTTCCATTTTTGTCCATTTGCATCACATGTAAAACAATGTCTGTTTATTAAAAGTAACTCTTTTATTTTTTACACCAGTAATTTCATTTCACATAGCATTGACCCCTGACTATACTATAGGAGTGATTCATTTCTGTATTTTATCCAATTCCAAAATAGCATTTCACAATTAAATGTTTGTTTGTTTGTTTACTGAATGTTTGGACTGGCGCTGAACTGGAGGGAAGCATTGAGGTGGTGGAGAAAACAAACATAACATATAATTCCCCTATTGACAAAGGTTAGTTTATTTTTCATTTGAAAGACAGGTTCTTAGAAAACAAAAATGGCTGAAACAAATAATATAATAATAATGATATATTGCTGATTGGTGCTTCTCTTCTTCAGTGTCATTTTCAATTGTGTCAATTACTAATATATACAATCTGCTGCCAGTTCAGCATATGAAATTGTGCAAAGAAATAATTACCTTTCACAGTTGATAGATCAGTTACATCAATGCATTTCGTGTTTTCTGACTGCTCCGCTAATATACAGTCTAGCTGTAGATTTCTCTTATCAATATCCACAGAAATGAAGTGCCATGGGATTCATGCCATATGCTCTTGTTTTAGAGCTGATGCAAGGAAGACTGCAGTACACACTTCCAGAACATTTGCATTACAATAATACTGTACAATGAATTCAAGAAAGGAGTTATAACCCCTCATTATGTAAAGCGCTATGTATAAATCCACTCAGCATTAGCTTCATGCCAGATTGATCAGAGCTTCAAAACTTTGTGTCTGGCCCGACCTGGAAGAACTGTTCAAATTATTTTCTGCGAGCCCAGATTAAACTCAAATCAAATGATAAACCCAACCCAGGTAATTGAAATAAATAAATAAATAAATAAATAAATAAACAAATAAATAAATAAATAAGCAAGCTCAGCCTCAGATCCTGTTGTGTCTTCAGCACAAATGTCAAGCTCTAATGAGAAGACACTCATTGTCACTGAACTTTTGGCAGTTTGTTGAGTGGATCCTAGAAGTGAATCAAAACTATTATGTGTGTTGTGATGCTGCCATATCTTACAGTGAAACATCTTGGGAGTGGAACAAAATCCCACTTCACTGTAAAACACAGTTCATCTACACCATGTACTACAACCACCACTGCACTGTAGACTGTTCAAGGCAACCACCACTGCACTGTATACTGTTAAAGTTCAGATCCAAGCATTGTCAAACAAATCATACGATATCTTGAAAACGGATGTATCGTCAGCTTCTTGCAGCATTTGATATGATTCTAACAGTCACTCACAATAAGTTTCTGGAATGCATTGTTTGAGTTTGTGCTTGTTCTACAGGGGGTATTATTATTTGCTGTATTCTTTTTTTAACTGGAAAGGTGTATTTTAGTAAAAATAATAAATATGAAAAGGTCAAAAAGATAGGAATGAGTGGTGTGTATAAGGCCTTTACAGTTGTGTTAGAAAACATCCTCTTGCAAACACACAAAGTGGAATAGAAACATTCACAAAAAGCAGTGTGAGCAGCAGTTCCACAGAATGCACAATCCAGTTTGAGCAAACTCATGCACCACTACCACTGTGCACGATGGCGCAGTGGTAGCGCTGTCGCCTCACAGCAAGAAGGTCCTGGGTTCGATTCCCGCCTGGGACACTGTAAAGGGCTCATTATACTCAAGCTAGGCTCCATGAGTCACGTGCGGACCTCGCGCTGGGGCAGATGCTTTTATACTCAGAAGTGATCAGCATGTTACATTGTACAATGGTAATAGTGAGAACAGCCTGTGAAAAGTCGCAATTATGTGCAGTACTGAGTGCGCTTTCACTCTCAAACGACTGTACATCAGCACATGAATGAATCACCAAACTTGTTTTTACTGAATAGCCGTTTCAGTTCTCAGCCCTGAGCCTACTCTGTGGTGCTTTTAATCTCTCTCAACCATGCTCTCAACACAACACATTTACTTGTTGAAATGACTAAAAACGAACAGTTGCAAATCAAAGTTTAGCGTACCACATGGGTCAAGAAATGTCGTGAAAACATTGGCTCGAAAGCGTCCATGTTTGGAGAGAAGCCGTGCGGAGGGCGCGCTGCGAGAAAAATCTTCAGGTACGCGGTGGGCGGCCTACCGGGGTTGCGCCCAACACATTGACGTCATTTGACGCTCGCGCCCCTCGCTCCTCCCCCACGCCCTTCACGGCACGGCGAGTATAAAACAAGCTTTAGGCAGCGCTGAGGGTGTGTCCCCATCCCCATGTCCTCAGTGTCTACTGCCCAGGGGGGCACGTCAAAAGGGCCTTTCTGTGTGGAGTTTGCCCGTGGGGTTTCGTCCAGATAGGAACCCCCTGATAAAAACATGCAAAAAAAAAAAAAAAAAGTATTGAATCACCTTGAACCCATGGTATGCGTTTGATTTCAATCTCTTAAACGAATTATGAACGGAGAGTCCAGAAGGACCAGAAACCGCCCGGTACAACATCTGTTTAACGCCTACAATGTTAAACTGCAAGTGAAGCTTCCCATAGCAGCTACAGATGATCTTTGTGTAAACGGCAAAATAATCTTTGGTGAAAAGCTGTGAAGAAGAAGCATTACATAGCAAGCTGGAAACCAGGCCACTGAAATAATGCTGCCATTATTGCTCAAAACATTTACATGCTTTTCAAAATACACACAAAGTCAGTTCATGACATACTTATGGCGCCACATTGAGTGTACAGTGAGACATTCAGTCTCAGTAAAGCATACATGGTGTGACTATTCAAACCGATAATTACACTTACACACACGATAACCACTTTTCATGACATGAAAGGTTGATTTGATCATTCAAAACACCATAAATTAAGTGATAAATACATGGAGAACTAGCTAGGAAGTTCTGATGATTACTTTGAGTCAATTACTGAGGCCTTGCTTACAGCAGCTAGTGTCACATCTCAACCCTAAGTTAGCCAGGCACTCTCTCTTTCCTGGTGGGGTACTGTTCTGGCTTTGCCCTGCACAAGCCAGTGAGGGGGAAGGGGTGGGGGGTGTTCTGGGTTGACAGTATCAGGGGTCAGGGGTCGTGGGGGTCAGTGAGGTTGTCCATCCAGGGAGATGGAGGGGACCAGATGAAACTGAGGAAGCCACAGAGGAGGCACTCAGGGCAGGCTTCTGTGGAGCGGGCATGGGGTCAGTGATACAAAGCTACAGCGGGAGAGAGAGAGAGAGCAAAGAGAGAGTATATTGTGCCTCGCTATGATTTGAGAACTAAGTACAATAAGAATGAGTAAACTCATACAAACACACACTCACTCACTCATACATACATACAATAATAAATGTTATTCTTTAGTTTTAGTAAAACTTCAAATAAAGTAAAACTTATAAGTTATAAACTTATAAACTTATAACTTATAAGTTAAACAAATTAGTAAAACTTCAAATAAACGCCAAGTCCCAAATAGACCGCGGTCCCAAATAGACGTCGGGTCTGGCTACATGTTTTGGTAAATAAACGTCGGTCCCAAATCGACGCAGGGTACTTTTTTCATTACGGTATGTTTTTGTGTTGCGCTCAGACTGAATTCACAGTCACTTATGGTAATGATGTGGGCAGTGTACGTGTTTTTGGTGGAAGTCAGTCGGTTCGGCAAGAGGAGAGATTGAGGTACCGTAGACTACTTTCTCCCCCCTGTCAGACAGTTTTACGCTTTGTTTCTACATACTGTAACCGATGCATACCGCGTTGTTTGATGCTACGGACTGAACAACATAAACATTCAAAACTCAGCCATGGACTGGAGACGCTGTATGCCATGGTTTCCATAAGGACAAGGGGAGCGGTGGAGAAGTTAACGTTAGTTGAACGTTGTAAAAGTTCATTTCCGTCAGCGGAAAAGCGATCATCAAATCAAACTGCTGCTTTCCAATGAAACACAAACAACAATGTGACTGGTAGGCTAATGTTACTTGTTTGAAATACGGTATGGCTGTCTGGCAGAGGGAGAAGAGGAGAGCAAAGAACTGCAGCATAGTTGAGGATGACGATGATGATGATGAAGGGGCGGCTTTAGCTCAGGAGGTAGAGCGGGTCGGCCAATGACGCAAGATGGTGTGTAGGCACCCTGCGTGGCAGCCTGCCGCCATCGGTGTATGAATGGGTGAATGTAGACTACCTACTGATTGTAAAGCGCTATATAAATGCAGGCCATTTACCATGATGATGATGAAGGACATCTCAGTTTTGTTGCCGTATTTGTTTTGTTTTTCCCAATCCGTACACTACAATACTAGGCATGTTCAAAACTGTCTGTACCTACCTTCTGGTGTGTAATGTACTATCATACTGGTTTAAATAAACAATTTGATACTTTCCAATCTTTGCTGAGCAATAATTCTCAAAAAGAATTAAACGCCGGTCCCAAATCGATGCCGGTCCCATAAAAAACCCGGGTCTGTAAATAATTTTTGGTAAATAAACCCCCGGGCTTTTATTTGAAGTTTTACGGTACATACATAGACCAAGGAATGCAGACATGCATAGACACAGACACAGACACAGACACAGACACAGACACAGACACAGACACAGACACAGACAGACAGACAGACAGACACACACACACCAAAAAAACAAAACAACACTGTATAAAGCAGGATTGGGGTCACAGATTGAAGTTTTAGTTATAACCTATGAACATGAATGCCATGGTCATGAATTAATGTAAAAATAAGTAATCACCATTATATTTAATAATATTTTATACTTTTTACCAGAGTTCCTTCTTTGCCATTCTAGGTTGCCAGTTAGCTAACCAGCAAATTCATTTTTCACCTGACAGCGAGGAGTTTCACCGTAGCACGTGGGAGGTTCACGCTATTCCTCCCAGTTCCCCTCCCCCCTGAACAGGTGCCCAGAACAACCAGAGGAGGCACTAGTGCAGCGACCAGGACACATACCCCTAATCCGGCTTCCCACCCGCAGACAGGGCCAACACGGGGGCTTGAACCTATGACCCTTGTGTCGGTAGGCAGGGAATGTACCCGGACACCCATATACAGTATATACAGTATATATCATGTGGCTGAAGAAGGTGGTCGGACTGAAGCTGCTGTTACCTGAAAGAGCTAAGGAGGTGCTAACTCTCAGCTCTGGGGAGGGTACGAGGAACGGCACTGTGGCAGAAGGCTACTGACGATCTGCAAGAGACTGACACTGTTAGATGGATACACAAACAACACTACAACAGCACAAAGCATAATAACTAGTCTGGGAAAAAAATAATGAATACTTACCCAAACATCAACAAGCTTAATGGATTTGGTATTTTCAAGTGTCGTCTTGTTTCAGTAATTTGTGACAGTTATCCAAATTGAATAGGGAAAATAATTGTAAGACATCGCTGGAAACACTTAAATCTGTGCATCTCACAAGTCTAAGGAGTGAGGCATATCAGGCGATGAATACCACCCAATCACAAAATACAAGAACACACAAAATACTGTTAATTTATACATGGTATTTACAGTATATTAACACAACACTGTACAGATTAAGCTTTAAAATACTCAGTATGTACACGTGCATATAAAGTGCTCAAAAAGCAAACAGCCACCTGACACATTCAGTGGTGTGATGTTTTAACAGTCTGCCCTGGATGGAGGTTTGAACAGTGTGACATTAGCACAGAGTTGTTGTTTGTGTTGACAGTTTGCTAGGGGTGGAAATCACCACAGAGCTCCTGATATGCTCAGTGAAACTTGGGCCATGATACAGTACAATGGTGATTCTTAATATTCCTTGATATGTTAAATGCTGATTGGAGTTTTAGTTCGATAAACATTTCTCAGAGTCAGAGCTGCTCTGGAGGCAGGAATAATCTCATTGGTTGAATTCAACTTCAACATCATGGCCATGAATGGATGATTTTTTTTTTTTCATTCATATTTTTATTTATGTTTTGACCAGTTTCAACTTTCCCTTTCAAGTTTGGCTGTTTGCTAACTTGCACCAAAGAGCGTAAATTTCTAAGAACTGATGGCTAATAGCTGTTCCTTTGCAACATCAGTGGACAGCAAATCCGTCATTTTGGCCTGAAGGTGACTACAGCAATGACGCCAGTCAAAGGTCCTGTCTACAAAGTGTCGTACAAAAGTATCTCTACCGAATTGGCCTGTGTTCTTCCCGGTCATGGTGTGTCTCTCTGTTATGGTTCGGTGCGGTTTCCGGTGTTTTCAGGCCATGGTGGCAGCGCTTTTGTCAAAAAACCATCAGACCCTCGTCCCTTGGCTTCTATACTCTTTGCTTGCATTCTGAAAAGCTATAGTTGTTTGGCTCCGCCCACTTAGATTGAACTCAACCAATATGATTATTTATGAATACAGAGCAGCTTTACTGCTAAGAAATATTTGTATCATGTTTGTTACACCATGATGAGAAATGTTTGTTTTAATTGACCACAGTTTTAAACTGAAATAATAATATTATGGCAATTGAGTGTCAACATGATTTACTTAAAGTAAAAAGCCATTTTTACAACATTCGTTGAAAGCTTTGTAACGAAACAATACATAGCAATACAATATTATACCGTGACATCAGACTGTATCAATACTTTTCATACTGAAACATTTGACCTATTTTAGCTACTTAATTTGTAGAGCTGAGCTGATACAGCCACCATTGCTAGGAAACCAGTAATGGATGTCCGGCCAGCCTACCCATTGACTTCAACACATGTGCCTGTTCTTTCAAATCTATATCTGTGGGTTAATATGGAGGAGAAAGCCCACACCAATGATGATGAAGGAATGAGCAGCAAAATATGAAACTGCTGTACTGATATTTCAAGGGAAATCTTCGGGGGGTTGTGGGGCAGAAAACATTTGACAGACTTGAGTTCCGTGTGTGTGTGTGTGTGTGTGTCTTTAGATGGAGTGGGGTATCACAGAGAGGAGATCACACTGGTTTCCTTCCTTTAGCTTGGCCAAAACACAAGTTCCACTGACCAGAGGTATCTAATATCGCCATTTATACCCTGAGCCCACATTCTTTACTCCTCCTCTAACACATATAATTCCACCTGACTTCAAAGCAAAACAGTGCAGAATCATCCAGTAGATGACACCACTAAAGACGATGTGCACACTTCACACTTCACAGAGAGGATGACGATTTAGATGAAACTGATATCAGATGTCCTTCTTAGCACAACATTGACCGCACAACCTCCAATTCCGACCAGCTGAGGATGTGTGTTAAATGATAATTAAGCCAAAAGAAAAATTCTCCAAGCACCGTAAAGGGCCACCTCCACGTAGAAACGTGTGCAAAACTGACTGTCAATACAGTGCAGGCCAGGGAGGGACACAATGTGAATGACTATATCCAGTCCATCTTTGACTGCATATAAAACATCTGCATATAAAACATCTGGGCTCATATTTCTCTCAGGATGTGCCAATAACAAGTCATTCATCCAGGCAAAAAAGGACCCCCCATTCTTAAATCAAAATGTATTAAAGCCACACTGAAAAGATACATACTTTTTTTTTTGCCTTTTTATCTCATTCTATAATAATAATAATAATAATAATAATAATAATAATAATAATAATAATAATAATAATAATAATAATAACAATTTAATGTATTTTTTTTTTATATCAAAATCTTAATATCCCATCCTTCTGGCCTTCCAATCAGTTAAAACTGCCTTTTTCTCTGTAACTGATATCCCATTGGTTTACAGTACACTTTATATTATATATACCCCAATATTGTGTTTCAACAGGACAAATCCATCACATTAAGAAGCAAGATGCTCTCAAAATGCTGTTTCATTGTGACTTGAAATGAGTGTGCAGCACTTGGTGAAACAATATTGCCTGTTGGACAGTTAACACGTTAAGTGCCATAGCCGAGATATCTCGTCTTACATAATCCAACGCTTGAGTGCCAGAGCCGAGATATCTCGTCTTACATAAACATTTTTTTTTTTTGACGGTGGGACATCAATCAACAACTTTTACATCTTCGAGATCACTATTGGAGCAAGAGAATGTGTATAATCTATTTTACCGACCACTAAGTGGCGACAGTGCTCTCCTGACTAGAGGAAGGCAAGCATTTTTTTAACTTGTCACGCCATTCTCACCCCAGCCATTCTCATGAAAATGGATGGGGGAAAACGCTTTCGTTTTCGCGCTGATTGCTGGCGATGCGGGATTGCAAATTTACATAATAGATTACAGGTGGAACGCACTTTGAAACACGCAGCATAAATATGACCAGAATCGCAAAAGCTTCTCTCAACCAAAACTCCAAGCGAGCGAGTCCATCCCGACTTCCTCAAACAGCGGCCGCGCAGCCACAGGCACAGGACAGCAGCAAAGCACTGTCTGAGACTGGTGACAAGCTTGTGACGGCCGCTGCAGCCAAGAAGAACGCCCACGGAGGGAGCGTTCTCCCTCCGTGGGAGAGAGAGAGAGAGAGAGAGAGACAAGGGCAAGAGTGGGAGACAAGGGCACCCATAATCACAGGCACGTGAGGTGGTTCTAAAAATCCATTTATCTCCAAACTCTCTGAAAATCTCTGAAACCATGCTGTACTCAACGGCTAATATCTACATAACTACTAACTCTGCAAACTAACTCTTTTAGACAGAGAAAGCACACATTCTATTAGTTATTTTTAGATGATTGGTGTTCATGAATTCTTAACAGAAAATAATCCTCGGCTCTTGTAAAATGAGCCAGAATCCTCAAAAAAAAACCTGGCACAACTTACCTACAGGATGAAAAAATGGCTGGCACTCAATGTGTTAAGACACAAAGCCGCCTAAGGCAGAGGAAGATTATGGGAGGGGTAGGAACAAGAATGTGGACCAATGTTGGCAAGGCCAAATTTCAAAGGAGCCAATCAGAAATCGATAAAATAAAGATGTCTGTCAAAGGAGGCAATCAGAAATATGTCAAATAAAGATGCCTGTCAAATGTGTTTTGCCCCATGATGCATATTGAAAAGCATGTGTGTTGTAGGCAAGAGGGCGTGGCCGGCTACTGTATCAGACAAGAGTCACCAGACAATAGTAAAATAGTCTCCAGTGATGATTGAGGAAGGGAAGAAGGGGCGTGGTCATTTAAAGGTTCCAATGATCGAAAAGGAAAGAGAGGACCGAGGACATTGGAGGAATGGAGAAGGGGGAGTGAGCCAGTATTTGGCAACACCTGTCTTCTGGACAGCACCCAGATAGCATAGCAGGCCTGCCATCCTCAAGTAGCGTCCATCCACAGTTATAGCAGAGTCATTATCCAGGCCACAAAACAAACACACACAAACCAAGATCAAAACGGGTGGTGCAGGCATGGAAAAGGAAAACAAAGGAAAGCCATTCAGAAACGAAGACAATAGTGATCAGCCACAGCAGGCATTGTTATTACACTGTGCAAGTATAGTAGGTACTTGTAAGGCACACACATACACAGGGAATACGGTATCATGTGTGCAGGACTGGTAGGATCTCAGCTGTGAAGTTGGCCTACAGTTAATGTACACTTAAACTAACCTTGCCTTAAGTGTAGTCTAACTAGGGAGATAACACTGTCATGATATTAGTAGTCCTTCTGATTTGGTTTATAACTCATTCCAGGTTGAATGAGGTGTGTCACATTTCCCTGAGTTTGGTGCAGTGCCATGAACGAGCCTTCAGATCATCTGAATACATTCATTCTATGTCGCCGACCCGCTGCAGATGCCCTCAGAGGCACAAGAGGGTGCTACAGTATTAGTGTACCAGTATAACGCTAAAGTCGGTCACAATGATGAGTCATAATAGTCTTAAATAGCTTCCTCTCCTCAGTGTGTCAGTGTTGGGAAAGTGAGTCAGAGAAATGTGGACCTTAGCCTGATATAGGGAAATATTCGTCAGTCTTCTTTTTCTTAAACAATACTGCTGGGAGTGATATTAAACAATACTGGTGGGAGTGATCACAAATTAGAATTCTCTTGAATCAAATGACATGTTGAATGATTTGCCTTATTTGAAGATAATGCTCATCTCATTGCATGAACAGATTGTTTTCACTTGTTTTGAGAGAAAAAAAATCAGTCAGTAATATAATACAACCTTGGCCATCCTCTAGGTTGGAATTTGGATCAAGTAGTAGTAACAGTGAGAGTTGGCAATCTTGTTTTGGATCAAAATAGTTTACATAAATTAGAAAAGAAAAGATGCCAGTGTGTGATGGTTTCAGGTTATTTTGTTGATCTACGTATTCAGTTGTGTGTGGGAACTGGAATGGCTGTCAGCTGGGTCAGGGTGCTGCAAAAGAGGTCAAATACAAATCACTATACTCTCCTTAAAAAAACAATATATTTCTTATTTGAACCACATAGCAGCATCCCTGGAGCTAATGGTGATTCAGTGTCCTGTTCAGTGGCACTTCAGCAGGCCACAGGTTTGCTCTTAACGGGGAGTTGAACTTGGATATTTCAGTTGAAGAACAACCTCCCTACTCACTATTCTCCCCTGCTGCATCTGGGTAAATATAGTGACTATTAGCGAGTCAGCGACTATAGGCAATATGACGGAGGAATTTGGCCTGCCGAGGATTTTATGTCCGTAGTATTTCTACTTCAATCGGGTGCAGACAAGGACATTAAATGAGGAGAAAGCCATTTCAGACTATTGAGACACACCCCAGAGTTAACTCGTCATCCTGCTCACTTTTTCTATGGCTAGGCCCTTTAAATGGTCATGTGCCATGTTTGAGTGCTCTCAACCTCCCTTCCTCCTTTTTTTGTGTGGATCTAATCACAAATCAAGGTTGTCCGCTATCATTCTCTTCTGTATCAGATACACTTCTCAAATTGAAGGGGGACGAGGTCTGCACTGCAGCAGTATAAGAGCATCCAAACGTGAACATGCATAGCTGAGTATATGGCTATATTAGAGAACCATCAGGGTACAGCTAGAGATGGACCAAACGCTAAAGGCTGAGCTGAACCTGGAAAGGCAAAGAGAGGACTAGTCATCGCCCAGTGCAGACTCTCATTTAGAGAAGTGACTGGAGAAGAAGTGCACTGACAAATTCTTTTGCTGAAAATAGTCACCATGTGTGGTCATGTAGTCATGTGTCAGACCGCTGTGACTTATAATGTACATGCCGATGACTAGTCCTTCCTCCTCTCGTCCACAGCAGTCACATCACTCAAGTGCGGTGTGTGTTCAAGATCAACATAGGGTGAGAATAGTCAGACTGGTAACATTTGCTGAGCATCCACTGTGATAAGTACCTCATCCGCAACAGTGAACACTTGCGCTGAATGACATTTGGTTTACAGTGCTGTGTGTGTATACATCATAATTATTACCATTTAAAACAGAGTGAATATTACGCTAAATATAGAATTAAGCGTTTTAATGTGTCGCGGTCCTCCTTCAAACATGTGAAATCAAAGTATCCCCCAAACGTCCAGTTAAATCTCTGAATGTCTCTGTGTTTTGACCACTTCATGCATGTGTGGGTGTGGACCTGAAGGGCAAAACTAAACACTAAAAACCCTTTCTAAAAAGTCTCTATTAAACGTCCTTGGACCAATCAGCAGTCTCAGAATAAAAGGAAGGCGGGGCCACTTGTGCTCCTTGTGTCAAATCCCTGAGCAAAGTCACTGAACATTCAAAACCCATTGGCCGAGGCTTAGGCACAGGAAACAGGTAATGGAAACAGGAAACCACTCTGTCCTCCTCTCTGTGAGCCCCACTCTCGCCGCCTGCCCGGTGATAGAAAGAGAGGCATGATGGGAGCTGTAGTTTTAGTATCAGTAGGGAGCCTGATGGATATGCCTTCATGTTAGTTAAAAGGCTTATAGGCATTGAAGTTTTGAGGGTCAGTGACGGGGCCGGTGGGAACTGTAGTATCTGGGGTAGAGTGGGCTGTAGTTGGTGGAGTGGCTGTGGCCGGAGGAGGTGCTATAAGAGCTAGAGGGGGTATAGACAGGAGGGGGGTTGTAGTAGGCGGAGGAGTAGCTGTACGAGGAAGAGGGGGAGTGAGAGGAGGTGTAAGGGGAGGAGGAGGAAGGCATATAGAGGGCAGAGGTGCGTGTCAGGCTGGAGAGGGGCCGTGTACGGGGCGAGGAGCTCCACGTGGGGCGCCTGGGCCCCAGAATAGGTGAACGGTATGGGGAGGAGGGGCCTGAGCCCGGCTGGGTGGGTCTGGTGGCGGCGGCTGCGGTGGAGGTGGTGGCGGTGGTGGAGGAGGGCGACGGATGCGAGTCTGGGGCATAGTGCCTGGAGAGGCCGGAGCTACGGGGCAGAGCGGGGGAGATGTTGAGACTGAAACTCTGGGAGTCGACCACGAACGTCCGGACGCCCAGGGTCCACTGCGAGTGAGCCAGCCTCAGAGGGGTGGAGGGTGGTGTCCAGGCCGATGGAGAGGAGGGGGCCTCCAGAGACGGGGGGCTCCCCGGGACCGAGGGGCCCGCCGACGGGGCGCCCGATGATGGACTGAGAGGGTTTCTGTGGGACGTAGGGGAGGTGAGAGACGAGGCCAGAGCTGCAGCGGCTGCGCTGACTGAGGACGGGCTAAGGGGCGTGGCGGAGGGGTCATCGGGGATGCCGAAGGTGGGACTAGTGAGGCCGGAGGGGGGGACGCTACCGGGGGCCATAGCCGAAGAGGCGCCTTGGGCCGAGGTCGGGTGACTTACTTTGGGGGTGCTGGTCTTCACACGGGTCATCCTGCTCCCACGGGTGCGGTGCGACAGCTCTTGATCGAAGGCCAAGTCCTCCAGCCGCTGGGTGAGGGCCAGCTTCTGCTGGATGGCCATTCGCAGGAGGGAGTTCAGCGTCTTCTTCTCATCCTCGGCCGCAGCCAGCTGCCTCTGCATTTCATCCAGCTGGTTCACATACTCGTCACACCTAAAGAGAGGTGACGTGTGAATAGGTGGATGAGAGAGAAAGAATGTGAAAGAGAGTTAGGAAGGGAGGAGTTTATGAGAAAGAGAGAGATTGTAGGATCGAGACGAAACACAGTTGCTTGATTTTACAACTTTTATTTCTTGATCTACTGCAATATTTCAAAAATACACATGATCCCATTAAAATAACATAAGATATCATTCAAGCTTATAACTTAATGCCACTCGGTCTGATTTGAGTGACTTTTTTTACTCTTTTGAGACACCCAAGCTCAGTGACGCTGCCAGAGAGGACCTAGACTCTGATTTTACAGTGGAAGAAATAGCTTCCTCCATCAAATCATTCCCGTCAGGTAAAGCAGCTGGTCCGGACAGATTCGGAGCGGAGTTTTACACGAGATTCTGTGACATCCTTGCCCCACTCCTCCTCAGAATGACATCTAGCTCTAACAAGGACAAAATTTTGCGTAAGACACTATATGAAGCTAACATCTCACTCATCTTAAAAAAGGGGAAGGAGCAAGCAGATGCGGCCAGCTACAGACCCATTGCACTTCAGAACTTTGATAGAAAAGTAATTACTAAAACTCTGGCTATCCGTTTGAATAAGCATCTCTCATCCATCATTCACCCCGACCAGACAGGGTTCATTCCCAACAGGCTTTCTTTTTTCAACGTCAGGCGTCTTCTCAACGCCATGTATGCAGATCACAATAAGACCCGCGGTGGAGCAATCTTGTCACTTGACGCACAGAAGGCATTTGATCAGGTTGAGTGGCATTACTGTATATGTTCGAGTCCCTACACAAATTTGGATTTAGCAATTCATTTATATGCTGGGTAAAGCTTATATATGCTAGTCCAACATGTTCAGTTATAACCAATGGCGATAAGTCGACCAAGTTTCCACTACTTCGCTCGGTTCAGCAGGGTTGCCCTCTCTCACCGGCCCTCTTCGCCGTTGCGCTCGAGCCCCTTGCCTTAAAAATACACGCTCATTCAAGTATTGAAGGCGTGAAGATTGGAGATATCGAGACACGCATTAGTCTATACAAAATCCTTAAGCAGATCAGAAGAGTTCTGAGTATACCAGACGCCTCCGCTTATATACCAATTTGTTTTAATCACACTTTTTTGCCTGCACGGTCAGACAGAACCGATCGTGCCTGGAGTGAGAAAGGGCTGTGTTCAATCAAAGACTTATACATAGATGGCCATTTCGCCTCTTTCGACCTTCTGAGGAGGAAATTTGAGTTACCCAACAAGCATTGGTTTAGATATCTACAAATCAGAGATTATGTACGCTCTAAGTTTCGAGATTTTGAAGTTCTCCCAGACGAACACACTCTCTCTGAGGTCTTGTCGAGTTGGCTTTGACCTTTAATATCCGGATTTTGGGCCAAAGTTTTCGACTGGTATTCTAAGGCCTACAGAGTAACTCTTAAGCCGGAGGCAGAACTTGCCATTTTTGGCTGTTCGGATTCCTCATTACTTCTCCCCATGGCTGTGCAGCAGTCCCTGACACAGGGGATGATTGTTGCCAAAATACTTATTTTGGCAACAGAAGTCCCCCTCTCCACCCTCCTTTCAGCTGTGGCTGACAGACAGTCTCAGTAGTGCGCATGGAAAGACTCAGGTCTTTGAGGACTAACTCAATTAGGAAGTTCTCGACCATCTGGACCCGTTTCTGGACTACTTGGGTGAGGTCAGAAATGTGTGATTTGCATATTCTTGCACACATATTTGAGATGTTGTAATGTTTTTGTCTCCTATTTTGTTTTTGTTTGTTTTTCTTCTTTCTCTTTTCTGTCTTTCAGTTTGAATTTGTTTACTTGTTTTTTTTGTGTGTGTGTGTGTTTTTTTAACCATTTAAAACCAAAATCTGTATAATCACCCCGTAAACTAAGTTTACGTAAACCCGTAAACTAAGTTTACAGGGTGGGAGAAAATGTTTATTTTCAGATTAAGCACTCACACTGTTGGACACTGTCACACTGTATGCAATTTATTTGAAGATTATTTGTTTTGGGTTCTGTCCCGCCTGCAGTTGTGTTGTTTTTTTGCTTGGGGTTGTACACCCAATTGCTTATGGCATTAAACTGATGTCTGAAAACGAAACAATAAAAAAATTATATACATAAGCTTATAACTTAAAATGATACTGAAGTATGAATTTAAATCAAACTTTTGTGCCAATAGGGGCCTTTTTCTGGATCAAGAAAGCTTATTTGGTACTCTATGGGCCTAAAAAATAACCCTCCAGCTGGAGGTAGAACTCGCCACCTCTCTGAACTTCCCTACAGCTGTGCAACAATCTCTGACACTGGGGACAACTGTCGCCAAAAGACTAATTCTGAAGGAATGGAAGTCTTCCTCTTCACCTTCTTTTCAGGTGTGGCTGATGGACATGATCTCTGGAGAGACTCAGGTCCCTGAGAACCAACTCACTTAAAAGGTTCTCAGCTATCTGGGACCCATTTTTGGCCTACTTTGACGAGATTAAGAATGAGTAGTGACTGAGGTTAAGGGGTGATGGATGGCTCGCCCGCCTGGTATCTCATGGACCCCCATGAACATTATCTCTTACAAACACATAAGCACCTTGTATGGCTGCTAGCACCACATTGTAATGTTGAATGTTGATGATGTATGTATTTTTTTTTTCCTTTTCCTGTGTCTGAGCCTGTTTGTCTTGTTCATTTATTGTTCTATAAAAAACTGAAAATGATTGAAAAAAAGAAAGAAAGCTTGTTTGCTAACAGAAGTCTTGTGTCTGACCTGGTGGCGAACATGGCTCTCAGGGAGGAGAAGGTGGCTGCGTCCTCCTTCAGGGCCTTCAGCTCATTCCTCAGCTTCATCATGGTGTCCGTCACCATGGACTTCTCCATCTCATACTTACTCTTCAGGTTGGCCAGAGCCACCTCTGCCGTCTAGGCACACGCACACACGCAGGCACGCAGGCACGCACACACACACACACACACACACACACACACACACACACACACACACACACACACACACACACACACACACACACACACACACACACACACACACACACACACACACACACACACAATTTACACAGACCCATAGACCAGTTACTGGCAGTGATATTTCTTAGTCAGAAAAAACAAGTTGCTTGTAACATTGGTGAGATGGAAATCTTATTCTACTGTTGCAGTCACTGTAAGTTGCTCTTGGTAGGAATTAATGTAGGGCTGGAACTGCAGATTATTTTCATTATCAATTAATTTGTTGATTATTTTCTTCACTAATCGATTAGCCGTTTGGTGTATAAAAAAAACAAAAAAATTACCATCACCTTCCCCCCAAAGCCCAAGATGACATCGTCAAATTGTTGTCCTGGCTAACATTCCACATTCACAAACCAAAGATAATCAGTTTACTGTCATATAGAAGACTAAAGAAACCAGAAAATATCCACATTTACAAAGCTGGAACAAGATAATTTTTGTATATTTTCTTAAAAATCAGTCTAAACGATTAATCGATTGTAAGGGGAAAAAAAGACGAAGCAAATATGATGAAGCAAATAATCATTGTAGCTCTAGTAAGAATATCAGCTAAATTCCTGAAAAGTAAATGTAAAATCTCAATAGGATTCGTTCAATAAGACACTGTAGGCCCTATCCTCTCAAAAGCGCTAATTTAGCGTTTGCGCTCGTTTAACGCAGGGGCGTATCTACGGGTGGGCCTGGGTAGGCACAGGCCCACCCACTTCTGCCCTGGCCCACCCAAAAAAAAAAAAAAAAAAAAAAAAAAAAAAAAAAAAAAAAAAAAAATTTTTAATTGGTTGTTTTCTAGAGGCAAACTTGCTGCTGCATTGCTAGCCAATGGTTTTGTTACTTTTGTAAAAACGCAGGGCACATCATCTCCAGAGTCTAATGCATGACAACTTCATGACATCTAGGAATTTTGTTCTCTCTGTGGATAAATAAACCAGAGGGCGTCTTGTTCAAACTTGAAGCAGCCTCAGTGTTGTTATTTTTTAAACTCACAGCAGTATATGGATCAGTGGTTCTAATTTCTGTATAAAGTAACAGTATACACACAAGTATAAGCATTCATGTATGCAACATTTGGCACCTATATGTAACCTTTTAAGGTTGAGATAATTGTATTATCATTATATGGTCCAAATATTTCAGTAAAGCACTTGAAACACTTGAAATATTCTTGCTTGGGTGGTATCATTCTACTTGAAATGATGGTCAAATGCATTATTTTTAGTAAAATAACACGTAAAATTTTCGGCCGGCCACCCAAGTGGGCCCGGCCTTCGGCCGGGCATCTGCACCCCTTCCTATCCAGGCCCACCCAATTTGATCCAGGCCCACCTATAATTCAATTTCTGCATACGCCCCTGGTTTAACGCCGTGCGCAATGCAAATTGGGGGCGGACACAAGCACATGCCTGTGATAATTGTACTGGGCATAGGTTGCCACATGCCAAAGCAGGCGTTTCAGCGCTAAAATGTGGGGATAGATGGCATTATCCTATCGTCAGCAGCGCGCACTTTGCGCTAAGAGCTTTGAAAAGGACCTCTTACACGCAAATGCTTCGCTGCGCTGCGCCGTTTGCGCATCCCCGCCGAGAATTGCATCCCCAACATATTTCGGGGCTGTTTAACTTAGAAATCAGGGAGGTCACGTCTACCAGACAATTATATCGCTTTTAAACAGTTACATTTCTGTATAAATCATTACAAGTATGCTCCCGTGAGATGGGGATGCTTTTTTTTTGCTGCTGGGCGGGGGAGCAAAACTCAGCAGAACACCTGGACAAATGCGCAAGGTGGACTGTTATCTTGCCTGCATTAAGGCACGCGCAAACAGGTGCGCAAGCGCTAATAGGGGATATCGCCTGTCAGCAGATAGGGCCCTGTATTCCCTAAGTGAACCAGAACATTACTTGTAATTCAATGTGCTGCTGCTGTGCCTGGATATCAGTTTGTAAAACCTTCAAGGAATTTCTCTTTGCCATTTAACATGGCCATGCCTCAGCGTTTTTCTTGAAGGCAGCTAGTGAACTTCAAATGATCTATGAATAATTTAGTTGTACTGTTTATGAAACTATCCAGCAGCTCCACTACCTCGGAAGCCTAACCCTAACCCTATCCAGCAGCTCCACTACCTCAGAAGTCTGACCCTAACCCTATCCAGTAGCTCCACTACCTCAGAAGCCTAACCCTAACCCTATCCAGTAGCTCCACTACCTCAGAAGCCTAACCCTAACCCTATCCAGTAGCTCCACTAGCTCAGAAGCCTAACTCTAACCCTATCCAGCAGCTCCACTACCTCAGAAGGGAATTGCACTGAATAGATAATGAAACCTTTTACATTCCTATTTGGACAGAATTGAGCTCCCTTGTCTAGAATACATCCCTTACATACATAAATTACACTAGTAGAATTACACTCATCTACTGTGTTTAAGAACGAGGTTACAATGAAAGTGCCATTTGGAGTAGGAAAAAATAAATCATATCTATCTATCTGTCTGTCTGTCTGTCTGTCTGTCTGTCTGTCTGTCTGTCTGTCTATCTATCTATCTATCTATCTATCTATCCTGCTAATAGTGTACCAATGACGCACACGGGAGGAGCAGATTGAAAAGGCAATATAAACTAATAGCAATTGGGAAAGAAAGTTCAGGCAACTGAGTCCTTCAATCATCTTTATTTGCCTGCGCGTATTGGAAAGTGCGTCATAGGCCAGTAAACTGTTGGACACAACCTGGCAGTCCCATAAACTGCTGGACTCGCTCCTAAAGCGCCCGGCATGGTTTTGTGCAGCCACGACTTGGAGCCTTGCCGCCGCCGAGCGGCGACAGCGAGACTGTGCATACTCGAACATAACTCGTCCAAAACACGTCCAAAATGTTATCGTGTCGTTTACCAAGAACTTGCAATCATGTCGGTGGGGGAACATTTTATTGTCCCTCCATTTCAAAACTCATTCCGGTGAGCCTGCAGAAGGCTTTGCTACAAGCACGTTAAATGAGGAAATGGCATTTCCTCATTCCTCACAACAAGGAGTTTACGGCGCTAGACGGCGCAGAGTCACATTTTCGAGGAGCTGCACGCCCCCTACGCCGAGCTGCACCGATAGGATGCCCAGCTGCGGCGACCCCCTCGGCGCAGTCAGCGCCGGCGATTTCGCTCGAGCATAATTTGCGCTTAAAAGGACATTGTTAAACCCATGGTCGGATTTGTAAGGGGAAAAAAGAGCGGGGGTATTTTTGGAATGCATTTTTTCTGGGTGATATTTTACACTTGGAGGTGTGAAAAATATAAGTGCCAACCCCAATCATACACATATTATTATTCTCCAACGAATTATATCCATATTATGTCATATACATTTAACTAGTATGAGCCACACAGAGAGAGGGAGAGAGATTCTGAGTAGGAGGATGCCGTGTATGAAATGCTTGCATACCTCCCCGCAAACATGCATAGGGGAGGGAGGTACGGTGGTGCAGTGGTAAGCACTATCGCCTCACAGCTCGAAGGTCGTGGGTTCGATTCCCACCTGGGGACGTGGTGAACGCTGAAGGAATGCGTGCCCGTCCGCATGTCCTCGAGTGCCCACCGCCTGGGTGGGGTCGGCAAAAGGGCCTTTCTGTGTGGAGTTTGCATGTTCTCCCCGTGCCTCCCGGGGGTTTCCTTCATATAGGAACCCCCTTCACAAAAACATGCAATATCCTGGTTGCTAGTGTGGTTCCTCCTCTGGTCGTTAAGGGCGCCTGTTCAGAGGGAGGGGAACTGGTTGGAATAGCGTGAACCTCCCACGTGCTATGTCCTACCGGTGAAGCTTCCTCTGTCAGGTGAAAAGAAGCGGCTGACTGACTGCCCATGTCTTGGAGGAAGCATGGAATCAGTCTCGGCTCTCCCCAGATTGGCAGAGGATGGAGTAGCAACCAGGATTGAGAAATCAAATGAGCACTAATGGGGGATAAAATGGGATAAAAAATCGGGGGGGAAAAAAAAAAAAAAAAAAAAAAACATGCATAGGGGTTCCCAAGCTTTTTTGGCTTGTGACCCGACTTTAAAGCACCATTCAGCAACTTTTCCAAGTTTTGCTATTGGAGAAACTGCGCCCTCTGGGTGCAATAGTATCTGTATCGATATCGCCGTTCAAAGTCAACAAAACACAGCGCCAGAAAGCTATATGTACATGCTGTGTCATTGGGTACTCACCACGTGATGAAATAATAATCCATAGTTACGTGAAACGTAATTTTCGTAGCAAATCCGCACCGAGTTACTTCCTTGTTTTCATGAACACAACGCTTCCGCTGTACAGCGCATGCGAGCATCTTGCCTCCGGGACGCAGGCACCAAACTGCTTAGTCCCAGGAGAGGCCTTTGGAGGGCGGTGTGTGACCAATAGAGGTGACATTCTCCCTGTTACAAGTCACTCTACCATCTTCAATGACTAAAAAGCTGTTATACAGTATTAAGGTGAAAAAGTTACTGATTGGGACTTTAACCGTTTAACGTCACAAAAATCTAGGGACCCGATTCAAATTCCGGTACACCATCGATAATATCATCAGTGACATCGTCAGTGATGTCCCATGCAACAGTAGGCTATGCTTCTTTTTTTCCTCAGAATTCTGACTTTAATCTGAGAATTCTGACTTTAATCTCAAAATTCTGTTTTTTTGTTTTTTTGTTTTTTCTTTTTCCCAAAATTCTGACAGTAACTTGCCAAGCATGAACTACCGCTAGCACCTAGCGGGTGTAGTTCGGTTGAAAGAAAATAGTTCCTACATGTAAATGAAACAAGGTCTGTGGATTATCTTGAGTAACCAGGTCATGATTTCTGGAAATAAGAGACATTGCTGTTGAGTTTTTCAAATGTATTTTTTTGGCGCTTTGAGCACCACAAGCCGAGGGCCATCCAGTTCCATTGTATTTGAGAGAAGGCAGACATCTCTACTTCGGCCGATATCTTTAAAACTCATCAAAACAAAACACCAAAACAATCTAGATGGATAAATAGCACTGCAAGTAAGAGGAGGAAACTGTCCCTTTAAGTTATGTCTCCCCCACACCTAAAGATTTTCAAATCCTTGAAGATTATAAAAATCTTGAGAGTCCACACACCTCACGACAGAGATAACCGATTTTTTAACATTTCAATCTTGGAACACACACACAATCGCTACCGTTCAGACGCAACCCCACACACTTGACGATTACGCTGAACATAGTCACCTCGGAGGACTTGGGATGATTAAACGTGACTTCAGAGCAGAGAATTGTAGCCTATTACAGCCCCGCTGCCCCCCGAATCACATGCCGAAAATATGGACTCGTTAAAAGTGCGTCGGAATGCATCGGCAACTTCGCAGTGAGACTTATGCGTTACTATGGAGTGGAGAAAAGTGTTGGGCAGAGATCTCGTGTTGTGGATGAAGTGTATGGAGTTTTTGGTGCCAATTCTGTTCCTTTCTGCGCGCTCTCTCTGTGCAACCTGCAGACTTTTGCAGCACCACTGTGGAGCACACGTCATGCCCCATTTCTCCCCACTGCTCCGTTGGTGAAGCTTCCCCATCAGCTTCTCTCATTGGCTCTCTGCTCAAGATTCCATCGCCTGTCAACTTGTGAATATCCAACATGTTTGATATGCCCGATTCACAATCGGGAAGAGCCCGACAAGTCAACAGCAGTCTTTGAACCCCACAAACTATAGGATCATTTGGGCAGATTATCGGTCCCGACGAGGCTCAAATCGGGAGCACCTCCGAGATAGTCGGGAGGGGGGAATCTTGGCCACAATCGGGCAAATTCTCATCAGGTCCGCGGAAGGATATAATAACTTTTGACTCCTCACCTGCTTGTTAGCCTTGAGGACCAGCCTGAGCGTAGCGATCTGTTCTCTCTTGGTGCTGAGCAGTGACTTGAGCTTCAGGATCTCCTCCAGGCAGCTCTCCTTGTCCTTGTCCAGCAGAGGAGCCAGCTCCCTGGCTGCAGCTCTCTGTCTGGACAGTTGCAGTGACCGGTCCACTGCCCGCTGGAGGTGCTTCACCTGCGGGAAGAGAGGGGAGGGAGAGGGGAGAGGAGAGGAGGTCAGAGAGAGGAGGTGGCAAGAGGATACACTTTTTTATTTTCAAACTATTTTCCAAATTTTAAAGGTCCTATCCGTAAGTTCTAACTATTACTGACACCGGTGGCCATTAGAGTAACTGCAGGCAGCGTGTGAACGAGCTGGTGCGCGGGCCAGGCACGATACTCACACACACCCAAGCAGCTGCCTGGCAACAGCAGACTGTGTTGGTTGCTTTGTAACGTTAACTCATAAAAGTCCCTTGAAAACAGCAACGTGGACAATTTATCTGTCAGATCAACTTCGAGATGCCCAGGAAGGATTCTGGATGAATTATCGGACGTTATTGTGGCATGTTTGGTTGTGTTTTGGCTTGCATTGGCTGCAGGGAAGTGGATGTTAGCGTGAGCCAGGAACTACCCTGATTCCCCTGTATTATACGGTACCGTGTAATGCCAGGGGTTGACCAAACTGAAGTCAAACAATGTTCCATAAGCATAACAGTAACGTTAGGCATATTTACGACTGTTACATTCATTATCCACACAAGACGGTAACGTTAGTGGAGCTGGGTGGTAATTTCTATAAATGTGAATCTGTAAATCAATATTAGTTAGCCGCGATTAGCATCAAGCTGACGTTATAATATTAGGCAGTCTGACTGCAGTTGAGCCTGCTCCCCCAGTACCGTATTATCAATGCCTGGCGTTGATGTGAGCTGGACGCGACCAAACTGAACAGTCACACAATGTTCCATATTAGCATAACAGTAGTAACTTTAGGCATATTTACGACTGTTGCATTCATTATCAACACAAGACGGTAACGTTATTAATGGGGCTCGGTGGTAATTTCTATGAATGTAATGGAACTAACGCCATAGCTGACCACCTTTACCCAAACCCGCCCCCCCTTTGTTTGCGGACTGAGTGACGTACTTCCTCCTTCTTTGCGGGCTATTCAAGACGTTAATTGTCCGCTGTCGCAAGTCCCTTTTATTCGCAGATATCTGACAGTCTATGTGTAAAGTTTCATATTAAAATGTGCATGATAAAAGGTCCAAATACCTTATGAAAGTGCCTTTGATAAGAGAAAGTAGCAGTGAGCCGCTTGGGCGACGGTACCACAGAAGAAGAAAGGCCCTGTAAAACTAGCGCAGGCTAAACGTTCAGAGAGGACTGGTCAGCTTTGGGGATTTCAGCTCGCAGCTTTTTCACCAGCAATAACGTCACTTCCCAGACTCTGGTAAGGAAACGGCTATAGTGAATGATTAAAACAAGATGTCTCTAGAAAGATAAGAAGTTTGACTTGTGGTTTCAGCCATTAAACCGAGTGGAAACAGCACTTGATCATTTGTAGCAGGCGTTGAAACAGAATTTTGATAGAATATTGTCAAAAAAGTGGTCAGGTTTGGCGACGGTGACGCTAAATCTGTAAATCTATTAGTTAGCCGCATATAGCATTAAGCCAACATAATATTAGGCAGTCTCACCACCGCAGCTAACTGCAGTCAGTCAAACAATGTTCCACGACCATAAGCATAATGGTAGTAACGTTAGGAATATTTGCGACTGTTGCATTACACATACAAGACGGTAATTTTATTAGCGGAGTTTCTGACCAGCAGCTAACGTTATCGGTCAAAACAACATTACAGCAGCTACAAGCAACAAGGTCCCTCCATGAACCGAAAACACAGCCCCGACTCTAGTTTTTCCCCAATGTCGGTCACATTGCTGCTGTCTGGCCAGACGGGCTTCACTAGATAAATATTTATTTCTTTTTGTGTGGACATTTTGCTGGAGTCTGTGTTGTTGTTTGTTTTTGCTGGCAGCTAGCGACTAACGTAACGTTAGCCACTGCCTGTTAGCCTTCTTCTTCGTTGGTAATATTTCGGCCGGAGCCAGGAGGACAACGGGCAGGCTTGTGAACGCGCAGAACGTCACATCTGCGAAATTTGCTGGGAAAACTTGATCAGCGACCAGCAGAAAATCCTGCAATACCTTTGCAATATCTTTGCAACACGGCTGGGCTAATTTTTTTAATTACAGAACGGCACATTCACTCATTGGTAATAGAAAACACTGTGAACATTTATTTTCCGCCCAAACCTACGGATACTTTGATTATTTAAATAAATTATAGTTTTAGCTGGTAAATACTGTATTAACAACCGTCCCAAAGCTTGCCACCTCATCCTCAATAGTCAATAGATGTTATTTATTTTGAGTGTCAAAATTTTACAATGAAAAATATGTACTTTTGTGTGTGTATACTGTACTGTTACTGTATGTAAATGTATATACTTTTGTTTAGATATATTCTAGTGTATTTTTTATATGACTGTGGGCCCTATCTTCGTACAGGCGATATCCCCTATTTACGCTTGTGCACCTGTTTGCCATCTAGCAGCTAGATTAGATAGATTCTAGCCTATCTACCTGGTCTCTGATGATGGCATTGAGGTTGTAGATGTTCATGGGTTCCCTGCGCAGCTCGCCGACTGGCTCCAGGGCGGGTGAGGATGAGGACGAGGATGATGAAGAGGCACTGATGCTGGGCGAGCCGGTCGGGGGGGTGCGGGGTCCCTCCCTGCCCCCCTCCCTCCCGCCCTCCCCGGACAGGGGCTCTTTGGACGGAGACTCCGAGGGGCTCCGTGACTCGCTGGGCCTGGAGACGGCCGAGGTGACTGCGGCCAGACGTCTGGCCAGGCGCGGCGTGAGGAGAACCCGGCTGTCATCCGAAGACATGGCTTTGAGGCCGGCGCTGAGGATCCGGAGCCCCCTACCTTGCCTGGAAGAAAATGGACAATAACATTTTTTTTTACCTTTATTTGTCCAAGGGATGTTAACTGGACACATTTGTAAAGCTTTTTTTCCTAACAAGGTTTTTTCATGGGAGTTTCCTTGTGTAACGGCAAATTAAATCTCTTCCCAGGGTTTGGTGGGCTCCACCCAGTTCAGTGGAGAGTTCTCTTTTTCCATGACACCTTGTATGCATTGAGGGTCTAAAGCTGGTGGAGCCGGTAGGTTCTTATGTTTTGCTGTGTTTGTCCTATGTGCTGTATATCACTTTGTTCAATTTCTTTTTATTTTATTTTATCAAGTTTTTTTCCCCTTCTGATTTACCCTCGTTTTCTCCACAATTTTACTTGGCCAATTCCCCCTGTCATCCCAGTCATTTCTCCACCTGAGAGGAGCATTACTCATTCACCTCTTTAAGTTTGTCAGAAAAACATGAATGATCCAAAAGTGAAGGTTAACAGTAATGTATGTGATACTCTACTAATCCCAGAAAGGAAATCCTCTCTTGCGTTGCCTCTCTCCACAGGCAGGGCAGAGTGCACAGTCAGCTACAACAAAAACTGCACAAACTACAAAACTGAGCTAGTAGGGATTCACTGCCTTATCAAGGAGCAGATACTCCCCGACTCTAGGGACTGAGCTATCTTTATCTCCTCCCGTTGAAGAACAGTGTCCCTACTCACTATGCCTCCCTGCTGACAGGGAGGCGTACCGTAGGTGTAGTTCCCTATGCTGCACTGTGGGCTTCCCATTTGATAGAACAACAGTCAGACCTGTAGTACTGTAGTTATACTGATAGAACAGTCAGACCTGTCCTGTAGTAGTGCTACTGATGGAGCAGTCAGACCTGTAGTAGTCCTACTGATAGAACAACAGTCAGACCTGTAGTAATCCCACTGATAGAACAGTCAGAACTGTAGTAGCCCTACTGATGAAACAGTCAGACCTGTAGTGGTCCTACGATAGAACAGTCAGACCTGTAGTAGGCCTAGTGATAGAACAGTCAGACATGTAGTAGGCCTAATGAAAGAACAGTCAGACCTGTGGTAGCTCTGTCTACTGATAGAACATTCAGACCTGTAGTAGTCCTACTGGTAGAACAGTTTGACCTCTAGTAGCCCTACTGATAGAACAGTCAGACCTGTAGTGGTCCTCCGATAGAACAGTCAGACCTGTAGTAGGCCTAGTGATAGAACAGTCAGACTAGTAGGCCTAATGATAGAACAGTCAGACCTGTAGTAGCCCTACTGATGGAACAGTCAGACCTGTAGTAGCTCTACTGATAGAACAGTCAGACCTGTAATAGCTCTACTGATGGAACAGTCAGACCTGTAGTAGCTCCACTGATGGAACAGTCAGACCTGTAGTAGGCCTAATGATAGAACAGTCAGACCTGTAGTAGCCCTACTGATGGAACAGTCAGACGTAGCCCTACTGATGGAACAGTCAGACCTGTAGTAGCTCTACTGATGGAACAGTCAGACCTGTAGTAGCTCCACTGATAGAACAGTCAGACCTGTAATAGCCCTACTGATAGAACAGACAGACCTGTAGTAGCTCTACTGATAGAACAGTCAGACCTGTAGTAGCCCTACTGATAGAACAGTCAGACCTGTAGTAGTCCAGCATGACGCGGTTGGGCGTCTCGTTGTTGCACAGGCAGACGTGGTGGTAGAGCTGGGCCAGCTCCTCGCTCAGCGTTACCAGCTCATCCTGAGCCACGTTCAACGCCCCCTGGCTCTCGCTGGCTGCTGTCTCAGCTGACTGCATCTCAAACTCCAGCCTAGAAACCTTAGAGAATAGAATAGAATAACTTCCTCAGAGAGAACTGTAGTTTATAGTGGGGCTCAAAAAATGCACTTTCAATGTAAAATAGGTCGCTTCCGGAAAGAAGCGCCAAAATTTGCACAAATACTCCTTGTGGATTGTTATTTTGATAAAAGTAATTGGCCACGCAGAAATCTCGATCTTTCCAAGATGGCCGCCATTTCCCGCCCCAAAAACACTATTTTGGGGGCAACTTTGGGTAGAATTGTCCAATACGAATGATCTTGTTATCAAACCATACATTTATGACCACAGAGAAGCCAGATTTGTTCCATGTAAATTTCAAAATGGCTGCCATTTCAAAGATGGCTGCCATTTCAGCTATTTTTACCATAGGATTTCACTGTCCAGGGCGATTTTGATGATTCTGGTGTCAAATGACAGGTTTTTAACTATGGAAATTTCATTTGTATATCTCCTTTTGCCATTTACTCTGCATATATTTTCAAAGTAATGTGAAAATATGCATAAACAACAGTATTTTAGCACAACTTTAGCAAAAGAGTTTTGTTATTGGTGTACTGCTAGGCTTGGGGGGGGGTTTGTTTACAAGATTACCCCCCCTCCACACACAAAAAAGTGCTGCCCCTTTAAATCGGCTGTCACTGCGCTGCCAGCGGTCATTTGGTGGTCGCTTGGTTTGCCAACTTCTGTCTAATCTACTAAGAAAATTCCTAAACTACATTCTGTGTCTGTAAGTAATAAGTTACATTTATTTTTAGATATTTACCGTCTCAGCTTTGATACTACAGTATATACCGTAATTTCCGCACTATAAGGCGCACCGGAGTATAAGCCGCAGCAGCAAAATTGCCAGTTTGTTACATATATAAGCCGCACCGGACTATAAGCCGCGGGTGTTTTAATTTTTATTTATTTATTATTATATATTTTTTTATTGTGTTTTAATGTTTAATTACCATATGTAAGGGTTCGTGCACAGAGGGGATTGTCGGGAAAGAGATGGCTGTTTGGGGAAGCTCCCATTTATTAACATTTCAACAAAACTACGGGAAACAGGTTACTGGTAATCCCCAGACAAAATCACACAACAATAGGCTATATCACACACAACAAGGTGCAGTACACGGCTGTAAACAAAATAACTGTAAAACAATAATAAAACAATCCTCAAAAGGATAAGGTGCAGTCACGGCTGTAAACAAAATAACTGTAAAACAATAATAAAACAATCAGTCAACAGTACTGAGCCTACCAGAAAAGTCATTAATCCTTGTCTTCATCTTTTAGGTGAAGGTGCAGCAAACGGCTGTAACCAGAGAAGTCAAGTCACTAATCCTCGTCTTCCTCTTCTTCCTGCGTACTGAAACCACCAAAGTCCTCATCTTCAGTGTCGGAAACGAACAGGTTCAGGGTGGCTTCGTCAACCACTCTCCTCTCTCCTTCGTTGTCACTCTCAAAACCAACGAACTCCTCTTCTTCACTGTCGGTGTCGGCATCGAACAGCCTCTGAAGCCTCTGACGGCCCTCAGCGCCAGCTGTGGCGGCGTCATCCTCTTCATCCCGCAGCAGTCCAGCCTTTCGGAACCCGTTGGTGATTGTGGATGTTTTCACACTCCTATAATATTCCGTGATCTTCCTTTGTGTGAATTCGCCGAAGTTTGTGATTTTCTCCTGGTAGTCGGGAGGGAGTTGCTGGCACACATCAGTCGTCCTCGCCCTGACCGACAGTCCCTTTCGTCTCATGAATCGGAAGCACCAAGATGGCCCACCTCTGAAATGTTCAATTTTCATTTCGGTGGCGACTGTTTTGGCCTTCAGTCGGATCTGAACGGTGGACACACCTCGGCCGTCTGCTCTCTGTGTCAACACCCAATCTTCAAGGGAATCTTCAAGTTCGGGCCATCTGCTTTTATTACCTCTGAAGGATTTTTTTGTGTTTTTGCATTGAGACAGTTCTTCCTGCTGCCCCTTCCAACGTCTCACCATTGACTCGTTGATGCCAAGGTTACGTGCTGCTGCTCGATTTCCGTCTTTTAATGCGAGATTGACTGCCTTCAACTTGAAAGCTGCATCGTGTGCATTTCTGCGTTTCTTCTCCATGGTGAGTGAGAGTTAGTGCACGACCCTTTGCTGCTGCTGCTGCTGTTGTTGTGATTCCGGTCTGCTACTGTAATGAACTTTGAACCGGTAGGAGTAACCGGTTGATTTCCGCCAAATGATGTCAAGTCAAGTCAAGTCAAGTCAAATTTTATTTATATAGCACCTTTCATACACAAAGGCAATTCAAGGTGCTTTACAAAAAAATTATCGAAAAAACAAGCAGCAAAGCAATGCACATAAAATGTGCAGATGAAGCTGTGTAACCTGTAAAATCCATCGATTTTGGAGGTCACCGAGTGGCCGTTTGCTGAAAAAATCCATAGATAAGCCGCACCGTTATATAAGCCGCAGGGGCCAAAAAACGGGGAAAAAGCCGCGGCTTATAGTCCGGAATTTACGGTACTTGAAAACTTGAAATAATTCTAGTTTTTTTCTTTGACTGTAAAAACGCTAGCTAGTTAGCATAACGGTTATAGTACACAAGCTAACCATATACTATGTTGTGTACAGTATACTGTATTGTAACCTACTTGTTGCCTCATTATAGGCTATGTAAATGCAAAGAAGTTAAACACATTGAGACACATTGTAAGTTGTAATTTATTTAGGCTATTTGTATTTCAGTTTTACAGTGCTTTCGACAGTAAACATCCTAAAACTTTCATGCTGCCTCTTGTTTATTGAAACAAGGCCAGGTCGAAACCTGGCATAGGGCCGGTGTGCTCAGTAAAGTGCAGAACTCTGCCAAGGTGTATTGAGTAATTTGTGTTCAGTCTATTTTAGTGCACATCAACTGTAGTGTGCCTGTGCTGTAGTGTAGCCTATGTGGGTTAATAATCCTGGGTTTAAGCTTCATTAACATGAAGTGCCAGATTTATGGTTAATCTAGTAATATATATTATTTTCACACATAAATGTAGGCTATTGAAATGTAGGCTTATTATGTGGTGTATTCCCAGCCCCCCCCCCCCCCCCCCATACGTGTAGGCTAGGTGTTTTTTTTACAATGAATTCGTATATCATTAATAATTGGGATTATTGTAAATATTAGGATAGGTGAGATCAGATGACTGCTTACCATGTAAAAGCTTTAATAACACTGGCATTGAGGGCCATAGTGTTATTAAATATTGTACATGGTATGCAGTCATCTGATGTCCCCTCTCCTAAACGTTACATGTCATGACTTGCTCCTTGGCAGAGATCTGTGATCGAGCACATTGCCTCGTGTTTCACTGTAAACGAGTAGGCTATTGTGACAAGCGAACTTTTTCAGTGAAACAAGTTCGCTTGTCAGTGTCACACAATACTCGTTTGACTTATTTGAGGGCATGTATGTTTATCGTTCACGTTCGCTAACCTGTCGGTCTTTAAACTCTTTGAACAGGTCGGGGTGCCTGTCGGCAAGATGTTTAGCCAGGTTCGATGTGTTTGAGCCTTTCGCTTGGGTCGCGTTGAAGCACCTTTTACACACTGGTTTCGATGTGTCCACGGGGTTGCCTTCGCTGTCGGCAACGTATACAAAATATTTCCATATTTCGCTTCGTGCATCTGCTTTTTCTACAAGCGTTGGCGGCTTGCAAGACGAAGCCGCTGCCATTTTCGCTGTGTCTGTCCTCCTGTCGGGCCCGGGTGCTGCAGTGAGGACTGAAGGACTCGCCATAGAGCGAGCAGAGAGGGAAGAGGGGAAAGTCGGCACGCCCACATGAAGCAGACAGAGTCAGAGAGAGCTTTTTTTCACTTTTCAACGATGTGTTTATTAGCCAGAGGTGCATTACCACCACCTACCGGACTGGGAAGTGGAAAGACATTACCTCGCCCTGCATCCGTGCTCAAATGCGGGCGACAGATTCGAATGTAAGGGCCCTGCTGTGCATGCTGCACACCGGCCCCAAAAACCTAGCTATCTGCCAAGCTACCTTTAGCCAGCACCTTAACTCATTGAGTGCCAGCCATTTCTGGAAAACGGATGCTCCCAGTGCCAGCCCTTTCAGAGCGTTTTCAGTGATCTCTCAAGACCCACAGAATATTGTGTGATATTACTATGTAAACACCGAACACGCCCAAAGAACGATGAGACTCTCTTGTATCATCAGCAAAAAAAAGTTTATTGATATCATTTTCCGTTCTTTAGTTCTCAGCAGTAGAAGATAGGTTGATTTCACCAAAAACAGACGTTTCAAACTAGAAGCTGAGATAATGAGCCTTTTGTGAAATTAAGCATTTCAAGCACATCACTGACTCTGAAGCTAATATTTTCTGATGTAGTGACGTGGTGTAGTTGTGTGGTGCCCTGCGTGCCCCACCCCCCTCAACTGCAAATTCCTCCTCCGTGGGAGTGTCTCTGGTGGCTCTGCTCGAATCTCTGCTACCTGCGTCAGGCGACAAATCTCTGCATGGAGCTGGGATAAACTCATCCCCACACTAACACACAGCTTGCATGCTGGAGCTGGGAGAAACTCACCCCCACACTAACACACAGCCTGCATGCCGGCGGAGCTGGGAGAAACTCATCCCCACACTAACACACAGCCTAACACGCACCCAGCGGCTATTTTCGGAGCGCTCCGCCGTTTTTGTGCGCCGGCTCCCAGCGCGACACCGAAAAGCCAAACCGGACTGCTGAGAATGGTTTGGCTTTTCGGTGTCGGGTGCTGCTTTTCTGGCGGCTAATCGTGTGGAGAAACTATGCAGCAGAGACAGAGGGGCTCAGTTGTGGGAGCGGATTGGCTGCTGTTCGCAGCTAACGTTAGCTCCAGCCAGAGCAATCTATACGGCTCTGGCTCCAGCATGCATCGGTTTCCGTTTCATCACGGGGCTTCTTCTGCTGTTTTTCCTCACCTTTCTCTAATCTGGAGAGCACTGTCGCCACCTAATGGGTCCGTAAAATAGTTTATACACCTTCAACATCCACCATATTTTTACAGGAGATGCATCAGGCTTTGATCCACGTCCCACCGTCAAAAAACGCAATTGACGTCTTTAGACGTCATTGGCACTCAATGAGTTAATGATGGCTGTGTGTGTGTGTGTGTGTGTGTGTGTGTGTGTGTGTGTGTGCACCTGCAGGACACTCAGGAGATGACCCCCCCCTCATTGATTTCCTGTCCCCACCTTGACTCTCATTCTTTCAAAGCTATTTATTGTTTTAGCAAAAATTTATGTAATTACTTTACAGCAAGGTGTCCATTTATAAAAGTGGTAATTATTAGATCAAATGTACTTTATTAATTAATAAATGAATGTATTTATTTATTTATTTATTTATTTATAGCTTATGCATATTCAATTGTAACCAAATAATCGCTCCCTGTGAAAATAAAATGTCAATTTCCTATACATTTCTAATAAAAGTTGTGCTAAAATACTGTTGTTTATGCATATTTTCACATTACTTTGAAAATATATGCAGAGTAAATGGTAAAAGGAGATATACAAATGATTTCTGATGTATAATTTTGAAATTTCCATAGTTAAAAACCTGTCATTTGACACCAGAATCATCAAAATCGCCCTGGACAGTGAAATCCTATGGTAAAAATGGCTGAAATGGCAGTCATCTTTAACACATTGAGTGCCACAGCGCTTCAGTAAAATTGTCTGGAGCCTGTGCCAGATTCTTTACTTTACTTACTTTATTGGTTTATTGTGACGGGACAATGCACATTAATGGACATGTTCAGAAATACAGAAGCCTCTATATACGAAAACATGTAAATATGCCGGAGTTAGCTAATGCTAATTTACATCCGTAGTCCCCAATAAATATCAAAACAATCACTCATTACATTCATTCAACGCACAAACTGAAATATACATGTAACGTGTCATCGCAAAAGATACCACAGCATTACAGACATCAAAATTACAGCAAAACACAGACAGGATGTACGCAACAAACTGATATACCTGTAGCGTGTCATCGCAAGAGATACCACACATTACAGACATCAAAATTACAGCAAAACACAGACAGGATGTACATGCAGCATGTCAGTGCTAAAAGAAGAATACTACACCTTCCATTCGACAGGTTACATGATAACAATACATAGATACAGTATGAAGGCTACTCTACTCTCTCTTAAGTGTTACACTTAAGTGGTGAAGTGCCTAGTGCAGGAAGAGAAGAAGATTTGGAAGGCAGCTATTAAGCTAGTGTTCACAAAATTGGTTTGTTTTAAGCCATTTTTTGAGCTGGCTTTTGAATGCCGCAAAAGTGGGGCTTTCCCTAATAGCCATAGGAAGTGTGTTCCAGCTAGTGCTGCCATTGATCGACCAGGTGTTTTTTGAGAACGTGGATTTTCTAGCTTGGACTTCGCAGTCCCCCCTAGCTGCTGCCCTTGTGCTCAAATTTCTATTCTTCCTTCTAATGAACTCCCCTAGAGGAGGAGGAGCCAAGCCGTGTAAACATTTATAGATTAGACACGTGCTTTTAAATGTTCTAAAATTGTTCAAGCTAAGGAGCTGATATTTCTCTAAGATTTCACAGTGATGATGTGATTGTGGTTTTTTGTCAAACACCTTGATGGCTTTTTTATAGAGCTGTTCAAGGGGTTTGAGCACAGTGACACCAGCGAAGGACCAAACAGTGGAGCAGTAGTCTATGTGAGAGAGGATCATACAGTGGAGATAGGCTTTAGCCGCATCCGTTGTGATAAAGGGCCTGATTTGTTTGAAATTCTGTATGTTAAATCTAACTGTATTGGACACCTTTTTTACATGTTTTTTGAAAGTGAGGTTAGAGTCCAAAATAACTCCAAGGTACTTGAACTGTGGTACCAGTTCCAGTTCTTCTCTCTCCAGGAATACATAGGATCTGCTCAACTTATTTGGTCGCTTGGTGAACATCATACATACAGTTTTCTTTGTGTTGAGCATGAGACATGAGTCTCGTAACCATGCTTGTACCTGGGCCAATGCACTAGTTAGCTTGGATGCAGTTAACATGGCATCCTTACCTTGCGCAATGATGGCTGCATCGTCAGCATACATCAGGACGCCTAATTCCTTACAAACATCTGGGAGGTCATTTATATATAAGGAGAACAGTAAAGGCCCTAAAATAGATCCTTGAGGGACGCCGACATGATTGTTAAGGTAAGTAGATTTAACACCGTCAACAGAGACACACTGTGTTCTGTTTGAAAGATATGACTTGAACCATAACAAAGCATCCGCTGAGAAATTGAAATAAGAGAGTTTAGATAGTAGAACCTGATGGTTGACAGTGTCGAAAGCCTTCTTGAGGTCAAGAAATACAGTTCCTACACATGGATTTTTATCTAAAAGGCACTTAACCCTTTCAGTGAAAAGGCAGTTCGGCCTGGAATCCAAACTGCATTGGATGTAACATGGAGGGGCCATTGTCAAGATGTGAAATCAATTGGCTCGCAATCCATTTCTCCGCGATCTTAGAGATGATTGGCAGGATGCTTATAGGCCGATAGTTGGCCACAAGCGTTTTGGACCCGGATTTAAAAATGGGTGCCACGGTAGCTACTTTCCATGATGATGGAACTGAATTTTGACTGATTGACTGATTGATCATGATGGTGATGGGTGGAGCTAAGGCATCGATGTGCGTTTTCACAAAGTTGGTATCAATTCCATGTACATCCCTAGCTTTGGAGCCTTTGAGGGCACCAGTGATCTTTAAGACATCAGCTTCTGAAATAGAACTAATCTGGAAAATTGTTTTATCCTTATCTAATTGACATGGTAGGATGGTAGAAGGACTAAAGGAGGTTGTGATCTCTGAAACACTGTCTATGAAATAATTATTAAAAGAGTTTCCCACTGCCGTGGGATCCTTTACCAGGACACCGTTTAGTTCTAGTTCAAGTGCCTTACTCTCCTGTTTGTTGTTTTTTCCTAGCAGTTTGTTCCAAGATTTGCCATGTTTTTTTCCCGTTGCCTTTTGCACATTCAATAATAGAGATAAAGAAGTTAGCCTTAGCTTTTCTTATAGCTTGTGTAGCTTTGTTACGCGCCTGTCGGTAGACAACCTGGAATGCAGGCTTTGTTTGAGCAGCTGATCTCTAGATTTTATAAGAGTTCTACAGTGGTTATCTAACCATGGTAAGCTGCCACCTTCCTTAGTCCTACGGCTCCCTCTACTGGCAAAAGAGGACATCACCTCCTTGAGTTTGTTATCAAAGGAATCACAGTTAGAGTCTATATTGGTGGAGGACAGAATTTCCATCCAGTCTACAGTTTTCAATGCAGCATTGAGATTCTGTGTCTGGTTCTTGGGGATAACATTATAAGCTGTGTGGGGTGTACCTCTATGAGAATTTACGAACCTCAGTTTGGTAAGCCCGGTAGGGCCTACCTAGCAGCCTAGCTAGCGGCCTACCTGGCGGCGGGCGCTCGTTGAAACCACCCCGCAGCACGCTCCGATGCGGACGCTCACCTGGATCGACTCCCCTCAACTGCCACGGATTCGAGGGAAATACGGCTGGCTGCCCGATGGACCCTCCATGGAGTTTTGGGACGAGGTAGGATGGAAGAGATTACCTCCGGCGGGTTCTATTCCACTTAACCACCTGAAGACCGGTGGAGGTAAGTGAAGCCATGCTAATATGTTAGCTACTGACTGTTGAGGGAGCCAGGCTATTTGTTGGATTGAGCGGTAGTTGTTGTTATTAGCCTCCGTACCCCCGGTATACGGTGTGGGGCCTGGGCACGGATGGATGTCGCCCGAAATCAGCAGACAGATGGAAGTTATGTGACTGCTATCTCCACGTCCCTTTGCAATGAGGGGCCGCCATTTACGCCGTAGTAAAGAGTCATACGTTGCCACAAGTCCATAGCCAAAGTGTTTGTCACTTCCATTCAGTTGAAAACAGCTATAGAATTTTTTCTATTAGGGCTATATTGACAGGGCTGGACTCTAATGAAACATTGGACACTCCTGCTTCTTCCAAAGAAGAAATTTTGTTTCTAGACAGTTCCATTATGAAATGACAGCCTCTGAAAGAAGAGCACTTTCAAGGGTTTTGTGCTGTCTTTTTTTACTTTTCAAGATAAAGTCACTTTTATGAATACTTTTTGCACTCTAATTTCAAGCACATTCACTGACTCTAGCTACTATTTTCTGATGTAGTGACATGGTGTAGTTCTGTGCAGCCTGCGTGCCCCACCCCCCTCTCCCCCCCTCCCCCCCTCTCCACCCCTGAGCTGCGGGCTCCTCCCCACACGCACACAGTCTGTTTTCTCAGCCTCCGTTTTTGCCCGGATCCCAGCGCAACAAGGAAATGGCAAACGCGACTGAAGGAAAAGGTTTGGCCGTTCGGCTTCGGGTGCTGCCTTTCTGGCAGGGAATCGTGTGGAGAAACTATATGCAGACAGATAGACAGAAGCAGAAGAGCTCAGTTGTGGGCGCGGATCGCAGGCAACTGTCAGCTACAGAAAGAGCAATCTATATGGCTCTGGCTGCAGCATGCATCGGTTTCGCTTTGATCACGGCTCCGCTTTCTCCTGCACAAAGTAAAGGATCTGAGGTGGGTGGCGCAGCTCCCGTGTAGATGTTTAAGGTGGCGCCGTGTGATCCCTTGAAGGGATTCATGCTCACTGGCTGGGTACGACCTTAAACAGCAGAATTATGGAATAATATGAATTATGATTTTAGGACGTCCACAGACATCCTTGGCACTCCTCGTTACTTTTTTTTAGGACGTCCACAGACGTCCTTGGCACTCAATGTGTTAAAATGGCAGCCATTTTGAAATTTTCATGGAATAAATCTGGCTTCTCTGTGGTCATAAATGTATGGTTTGATAACAAGATCATTCATATTGGAAAATTCTACCCAAAGTTGCCCCCAAAATAGTGTTTTCAGGCTGGAAATGGCGGCCATCTTGGAGAAAAAAAATCCAAATTTATGCGTGGCCAATTACTTTTATCAAAATAACAGTCCACAAGGAGTATTTGTGCCAATTTTGGCGCTTCTTTCCGGAAGCGACCTAAAGGTGCTGTTTTGAGCCCCACTATTATATGTGTTTATATATTTGTGGTATACAGTGATATCCCCTCCTGTAAAGCATTTTAGATTTGATTTGTTTGAAGTGCTTTATTAATAAAGAATTTATGTCCCAGCTTTATTTTAACATGCACTTGCTATGTTCACACACACCCCACCAAACACATGCACAGGCGCGCGTGCACGCGTGCACGCACGCACGCACACACGCACACGCACACACACACACACACACACACACACACACACACACACACACACACACACACACACACACACACACACACACACCTTTATTTATACAGGGGGAGTCTCACTGAGCAATGCTTTCTTTCTTTTTTGCTTTATGAATAGATTTGATTTAATTTGAAGATGGGGCACTACAAAAGAAAAGTCAGGTACAGGTACAGGTAGATTACTGTGCACATACTTTACATTTTGTTGATGAATATACTTTATGTTGTTGGCTCAGCTACCTTTTTTGTTTGAAACATGTAAAATCAATCAATCAAGATATCTTTTTGAGAGTGCAGAGAGAGAGAGTTTTTGGTTCTTATAATTTATAAATCAGAGTGATCTCTCAGTCTGTCCGCATAGATGATAAGCTGTCATCATGACATGGTTACCTTCTCGCGTCCCTCCCGGCAGCTCTTCTCCAGCCTGGCTACCTGCTCCTCCAGGTCTCGGAGCTGGGCATCTCCCCGCGGCTTCTCCTCCACCGCTCCCTCCACACACTGAGCCAGCCTCTCCCGCAAGGCTTTCAGCTCTGCCTTGAGCTCCACCACCTCCGTCACAGCCACCCGGTACTTACACTGCAGGATCTCCAGACCCGGCGTCTGGTAGGAAAACATCAGGTTTTTGCCCAGCGTCCCACTCATATCCTCCTCATTGTCTCCCTCCTCATCCGCTTCCTCATCCTCCCTACACTGCTCCATCAGGGCCTCGCGGTGGAGCTGAGAAACTGCATCGGCGTGGGCCTGCTGGGCAAGGTGGGCCCCTCGGTGCAGGCGGCGGAGGGCGGTGACTTTCTGGCTGAGGCGGAGGGCCCTGTCATGCTGCTCGGTCAGGGCCCCCTGGGTGTGCTGGAGCTGAGTCTGGGACTCCTGCAGGCTGCTCATCAGTGCTACTTTGTCTCGCTCAACCTGAAGGGGGCAGCAGAGAGATTAACAGGATATACTAGAAACATCATAGCACTGAAAGAGAACTTTAAAGGAGCACTACTATAGGAATTCAAAATGTATCTATATACATACTGTATATGATATATGTATATGTTTAATGTAGACATCATATTTAAAAGGTATTTCAAAAAGTCCAAGCAGTTTCGAACGAACCCCGCGTCACAACTGTACTTGTTCTTGATTGGCTCCCCTCACTACACAATTACTAAAACCCTTCCATTCAGGCAGGTTTGCGTTCAGTTTAATCTTTAACTGGTTTATCTTCATAAGCACACAACAAACCAACAAATTGTACAATTAGTTTCACCAGTGGTGTAGTGGTCCCTGGAGAAGTGGGTAGACTGTAATTTATGCTTTTTGAGAGAGAGAGAAAGATATATATATATATATATATACAGTATATATATATATATATATATATATATATATATATATATATATATATATATATATATACATATATTTATACAACAGGTAGTTCCGGCCGAGCAATTTGATTGGACAAGAGGGATCCTACGAGTGCCGTTATGTAAGGGATAATGGATAGTGAGCCGCCCGGTGATTACTGGCGAAATAATGACCGACAGGTGATATTGAGCCCGACGCGCAGCGGAGGGCTTAATCATTCACCTGAAGGTCATTATTTCCAGTAATCACCGGCTCACTATCCATTATCCCGCTTAGAACACGGCCTACAACTAAATCATTCAATAATCTGACAAAAATAATTATTCAAATAGATTTTTTAATAGCGTTTTCAACGACAAAGCGGTTTCATTCATAATTGGCACACAAGACACCACAGCTGCAACTGGTTGGCCTAATTAGTAGTGTCTTGCTGACAAAAGGCTCTTATCAACTGATTAATCCAGGTGTGGCAGAGCAGCGGTCGGTTGTCGAGAAATAATGACCGGTGAATCTTGTTGATTGACCAATCAGAATCGAGTATTCAAGAGAGCCGTGTTCTAATTCTTGATAATGCACTGGCGCTTCACTGTGTGTAGATCACTCCGCTTCACAGCTGCCCTAATCAACAAAACGCTTCACAGCTGTAGAGTAGACAGTAGTAAAGTAGACAGCCTGCAGTTAATTAGGCTGATTAGGCTACATTTTCAGCAAGGCAGAAAGGTGAGGGGACTATTTTTGTTGGCGGAGGAATAAATACAGAAATCATATATTTTCTCAGCTTTTTGTCATTTTTTTAATCAGCTTTGTTTAATAGAACTGTTGTATAAAAGCAATATCACACTCGAGGTCGTGCTGTTGTTGTCTAATATTGGCACTGCTGTGATTATCTTCGGCCACCGAATCACAGCAGTGCCAATATTAGCCAACAACCGCACTCCCTCTCATGTGATATTGCTTAAATATATATATATATATATTTATAAAACGGCTCTCTCAAATCAAGCAATCTGATTGGTTCACAGCCATTGTTTAAATCCAATAACCCACTCCAATAACCCATGGCCATGGGTTATTGAGTTGCCATGGCAACTCTTACTAAAAGGCTTTGGTTACCTCCAGAGGTGTAGTGCTATCTAGAGAAGTGGGGGAACGCACCTACTGTATATGGGGAGCACCTGCACACGCACAGGTCCCAACAAAGCTTTGGCTGCCTTTTTCATCTTTACTTGTTATAGTGAGGTACTGGTGGAAAAAAATATATTTTGATGCTGAAAAAGCCAGTATGTTTCAGTATAGCTTTTATTAAACTGAGGTTTCCCCCGCGCTGTAGCTAGTTAAGGTGGAATGTTTCCTTTTCCTTCAAGCCACGAGTTGATGCTGTGTGAATCATTCAGCCCACCTTAAATATAGTTAAGGTGGAATGTTTCCTTCTTTCTTCAAGCCGCGAGTTGATGCTGTGTGAATAATTCAGTCCACCTTAAATATAGGACGAATGACAACGTTGTCAAGTTTCACTCGTTTTATTGGCTCGACATGCACACACACACTGACACACACAAAACACCCCTTGGAGAAGTATGGGAACGCCGTTCCCATGCGTTACACCGGGACTACACCTATGGTTACCTCAAATGACAGTGTAGAAAAAACAAATGGCGGAGACAGCTGTCAGATCCTTGTGAAACGATCTTCGCTTATAACTTTACTAATACTTCGCAGAAAATTATGTTTTGTACAAGAATAGACGCGGGCTAATGTCTTACCCCCTCTCTCGTGCGCCCTCACTCTTAACCCCGCATTTCTAAATAAGACGTAACGTTAGTTTGTGTCGGCATACGGCTCTGGTGTCGGGCTTTGCAAAAAGCTCTCAGCTTCTCAGCAAGCGCCAGGATTGGCCAATGTCAACGTCAGTCTCCAGAACGATCCAATCAAATCACCCGCACGTCTATCTTCTTGCTAGAGGTCCCGCCTTACAGTAGTGTTTCAACTGACTCTATCAGAATACCATGCCAGTCGGACTTATAGTATTATTATTATATTTATATTATCATACTTGGAAACCGTTTTATAAAAGCAATATAGCACTCGAGCAGCGTGTGTTGTGGCATATATCCCGCTGATCAGTTGTTATCCCACGAGGCCGCAGGCCGAGTGGATATATTGGATATCCATATTGGATATATTGGATATATTGGAGGCCGAGTGGATATATATTTGGATATATTTGCCACAACACACTGGCTCTCATGCTATATTGCTTATATATATATATATATATATATATATATATATATATATATATATATATATATATATATATATATATACATATATACATATATATATATATACATATACATATACACACACACACACACACACACACACGCACGCACGCACGCACACACACACACACACACACACACACACACACACACACACACATACACTGGGAAGTCATTACTGGTGTCTACAAAAACAACATTGATTGAATTATAGCCTACAATGTAACAATGAGAACAATTAGGCTACCATAACCTCAACATTACTGAATTTAGTTCATTGACACACAAATTTCAAACCAACTCACTAAGTTAATTTGAACCCAAGTAGCTGCCAAAATAATGTAAGCATTCAAGTAATTGAGAGATGCATTATTATAGAAAGCAGGCTAAATTGTGTGCCCCCCGCCCCCGTCCAATGTGTGACTGTTTCTCTCTTGACATAGCCTACAGTAACGTGTTATTTTGAATCCCACATAGGTTACGCTAAAACCACACCCTGTGCCTGCCTACGCAGCAGTCAAGCGCCGGGATTGGCCAGGCGCCCATGCTCACGTGAGCCAATGGGACGAGGATTTATTGACAAGCTCCAGGTGCGCTTAGACTGACTCAGCCTGCATGCAGCTATATTATTGCATGTTTTTGTAGATTGTTGGGACTTCACTGGCCTGGAACAAACGGATGGACTGGGGGGAATGAATCTGTGCAAAAAAAAGAAGCTAGGCCTATGTGCTGTAGCCTATTGTATTTTTCATTTTATATTTTTCATTTGCAAGTTAAAGAGCTGGGCTCCTTTTACGCTTTAAGTAAAGCGAATTTTGCAATGATTATTATGCTTAAAAATCGATTGTTTTTGGTTTTGGTTGTAATTTGGTTAATACACTAAGGAAGGTATGTTACCATAATTCATTTCAATGTCCGCTCTCAAGAGCAATTCAGTTGGTTAATGAAATCGATGTCCGCTCTCAAGAGCTATTTAGTTGGTTAATGAAATCGCTGGGCTGCGTGCCGTGCAGTGTTTGTGGTGTGGGAGATTCCAGCTGTCAAAAGAAGACAGGAGGAGGGACCCAGTTAAATAGGCTGGCAAACCTACGTGGACCAATCGGGTCCACGTAGGTTTGCTAATCAGGTATAACATTTCGTAAAATGCTTATAAAACCAAACGGTTTAGCTAACGCTATAATCGGGAGAGACCATAGAACATTTCACTCGGCCCTAAACTTAAAAAAACAACATAAAAAAAATAATCTTTAAACCCGCATTTTTTTTACGTTTTGGTCCGAGTGAAATGTTATGCGATCTCTCTTGTTTCTAAATATATCTGTACCGTTTGGTTTGAACCAGTAAACGAGGGATCAGCCGAGCAGCATTTAGGTAAACAAACTGGGTGGCAACGGCAATGGAACCCTATGGAGCCCAAGTGGCACGAGGCTTGATTGTCTGACTCTAGCCAGCTAACTCTGTTTACATTTTAAAAACTGCGACAGTTCACATAACCTTAGCACGACATGCATATATTATAGATCAAACTCTTGAGCTACTTCTGCTCTCACTCAGAACGTCAAAATATAAGTGATGTGATGTATAGTTTTTGAGATATTAACATTTGTTTGGCACAACTCATACTATTAACTGCCGCGGGGTTCCGCATTTCTGGGTGTCAAGTGACATCACGCTGATTCGTCCTATGGAGAAATAAATGGCGGATGAAAATCTCTGGTACAGTGCTGAAGCAGGAAGTAGGCGGTCACTTTGCCTATAGGCCAATTTGTTTAGTGGAGCAGAGCGGATAGCCGCTTCAGGGACACCTCTGGTGGACACAGGCGTTCAATAGACAGGCTGCGACCAGCTCCGGTGTCAGCCTCGCAGTCGTAATGCAACGTTTCCCGGTGGAATCTCAATCTGCCCGGCAGAGACTTTAGGCAGAAAAGAGAAAAAACTTGAATGGATGCGTATCAGAGAAGATTTAGAAGTGAGTAGACGCAAAGCAGTCTGAAAAATAACTAGGTAGATGCCGTCTACCTGCGTCTACCCTCCACTACACCACTGAGTTTCACCCTCTGTCTAAATTTGAGTGGAAACTGCCAGAACAAAAACAGCTGTGCTATCCTGGCCAGTTATTATTATTGCTGCGTTTGCTTTCTTGGCCCTCAATTATGGTGAAACTTGCATGGAGAGCTGCAGGACTTGACCCCACACGTTCAAATACTTTGTATTGTAGAAAACAGACCCTAGACAACATTTCCATTGTAAATAAGAATTTGATGATTTGCCTGGTGAAATAAAGGTGAAATAAAATAAAATAAAATAAATATATCCCAAATGTCCCAGATGACAGAATTACATTGTCTTCACTAATAAAGAGAAGGAAGTGTACCCAAAAGCACTGGTAAAAAAATACTAAATTAGTAGGACATTGTGTGTACTCAAACCACAGTTTCACCCACTTTCCCTCATCACTGTCTGGCTAAATACTAGGCTCTATCGGGTGTAAAAAGAAACTCACTGTAACACAAATGGCGATTCATTAACATTGAAAATTGCCTGGACAGTAGCTGCACCCTGCGCCTGAAACCCACCCAACTGGTGACTGGTCGATAGTCTCTAGTGTGTCAGCCAAGATATAAATACAGTAAGCTCCTGCTGCAGCCCAGCCTATCAGATGGGGCAAAGAGAGCAGGAAGGGATTGGGTTACATGCAGTGGGACTGGAGGACACACACACACACACACACACACACACACACACACACACACACACACACACACACACACAAACACACACACACACACACACACACACAGATGTACATGCACGCGTGTGCACAACACAACACAACACAGCTTTGTGATGACTTGGACAAACTGATGCTTTGGTTCTAGGTTCGAGAAACATCCTGACAGTTGAGCTTTGAGAACATGAGCGAGAGAAAGAATGAGTGAGTGAGAGACTGAGAGAGAGAGAGAGAGAGAGCGAGAGATCTTACGTATGTCAGCATCCTTTTATGGGAAATTATTCAAAGGCCTGTATGCTGCATTCACAATGTGAGTGTTTTTTTAAGGAGCAGGCTGGATTTACCCTCACCAAGTTATCCATGCTTAATTTCTCACCTGTTGCCTTACAATGGATGAGGTCATACCTTGAAGGCAGAACACAATGCGTCAGAGTGAATGGTGACATGTCACCCTTCCTCAAATATGATGTGGGTGTGCCCCAGGGATCGATTATGGGCTCTATCCTGTTCGGTTTATTTATCAATGACCTGCCCTCTGTCTGTACCGGCAGGGCCATAGTATTCTATAGGAAACTGTAGACGATTCCAAGGGCCCTTGACTGACAAGAGGCCCTAAAATCTTTTTTTTTTTTTAACAGTGCACCTGAACGCAACATACAAGATAGATAGATAGATAGATATGTGTCCAAATGTTCATGTCATTCTGGCTAATACTCCACTTCTGTTATAATATTTCAGTCTGGAATATGGAATATCTTTCAATAATCTTTATGACTAAAAGGCTAAAAGTAATCTCATGTGTAAGAAATGACTGTTCTACATTGAAGTAAAAAATGTAAATAATTAACTTGTTGGTTTTGGATTTATTTAGCTTCAAGAGTGCATTTTTGTTCGTGTGACCCTCAACACAGGCTTTGAGAATCCCGGGCCACTTACTGATACTTATGCTTAAATTAACCCACTCATATTCTGGTTTATTTAAAGAAAAACATTTTGGCTAGTGGAAATTCTAATTGGCTGGTAACTTCTAGCAGCCATATTGGCAGGTGGCCAAAAAAGCTAATTTCAAGCCCTGCAGGGAGAGCAAGTGGTGACATAGGAGTGAGTGAGCAAAGGATCAAATATTGGTGTTTAAGACTGAATAATGACATCACAACTGTTAATTTAAAATGAGTTATTCCTCTAAACCTGACTTCAAATGCCCAAAATCTTTCTGCGCCAGCGCCGTTCGGCCCCCAACCCTCAGCAAAATCTGGCCCTCTGGTGGCGAGGATTTTTTTTGTGGTCCTCTCTATCATCAAAGTTCCTGGGTTACGGCATGACAATATTTGTTCGGGTTTCTCATGTGGCCCCCCATGAAAAATAATTGCCCACCCCTGATCTAGCCTCTTAAATTGGTTCTCAAAGTGAACCAGATTCATGCATTTTAGTTTAAAATGTAAAAAATGTTCTTACAGGGGGCATGGCCCCCTGAACCCCCCAAGAGGGTCCAAGCAAGGTCTCCCCACCACAATCTCTCCAAATCCTGTGGGAAACATACAGTTATTAGTATTTTCTTTGTTCTTAAAAATATACATTGCCTGTTTGTGTTTTGCAATATGGATATTGTTTTATTTATAATTAAATTGAGCATTGGGCCTTTATAAGACTGTTTATTTGTATTATTTCAATTGTCACACTCATCAATACATATTTGAGGTTTGTTTATTAATTGGGAAAAGGACCACTGGAACAAACGCTGCAAACATGATCCAGCTACTTTTTCAATCTGACTGGCTACTCAAAAGTTTGGGGAACTCTCTGATTTAAAATTAGATACTGTATTCCTCGAAATTGGGCTTCAAATGGCCAAAATCTTCCGCCGCCGAACTTCGGACGGGGGCATCCGTGGGCCCGATGTGATATCCTTTCATGGGGCCAGAAATCCCTGTGTACCGGGTCTGCAGTCAAAATGTATGCAGACGATACAGTAATATATGTACATGCCAAAGGCAAAAATGAAGCAGCAAGAAAACTCTCTGCAACCATGGTCAAGTACACATTTCCAGTCTGCAGAGAGCTCTCTTCTGTGATATAGCTGTCTATTGTCTGCCATTTTCTTCCAGAAGTCAGTGGGTGAGTTTTGTCTAAGCTAGATTTGTCTGTTGTCTGCTCTTTCTTCCAGAAAGCAGTAGGTGAGTTTTGTTTAGGCTACAGAGTGAAACTAGATTACTTTAAAGCTACTAATTGCTGTCACCTGACCTCAGGTGTACAGCCCTTGTGTGAACGACCGACTGATTGTGTAGGGGGTGCTTAGGGCCTCTGTTGAATCAGTATTTCTAACCATAGTCAGTCTAAAGCGGCAGCCTCTGGGCACAAAGACTAGGGAGTCTTTCTACGTTGAGGGTAGGCCAGAGGATAGGGCTTCTATTTCTTCTCTTTAACTAACCTAACTATGTGTCATTTCCTCATCCCTGTTATAACCTCAGCCCATAGGCACACACACGGCATCTTCAGGTGTAGTAACCCAGGTAATCTTTCCTACCCTAAGCGCACAAGTAGTCCTTTTACTATTGCCGAAGGTCTCTGGAACTGCCAGTCGGCTGTTAAGAAAACTGAGACCATCTCAGCCCATGCTCTATCTCAATCCCTCCACTTTCTAGCCCTCAGAGACCTGGATCATACCTGAAAACCCTGCTACGCCTGCCGCTCTCTCTGCTGGGTACTCCTGTGGGGGAGGCACTGGCACCTTATCTCTCCCAAATGGACCTACACTGTCACCCCTCTCTCTCATCTCTCTATATCCTCTTTTGAGTCCCATGCAGTTGCCATATCCCTACCCATCAAGCTCAACATTGTGGTAATCTACCGGCCGCCTGGTCATCTTGGTGACTTCCTCGACGAGATGGACACCGTTCTCTCAATCTTTCCTGAGGATGGTACACCACTCATTCTCCTGGGCGACTTCAACATCCAGTCGGTAACCTTGCAATCTCTGCCTTTCTTGAACTTCTTCTCATCCTTTGACCTCTACCTCTCTCAATCTCCTCCAACTCACAAAGCAGGGAACATGCTTGACCTGGTCTTCACCAGAACCTGCTCCACCTCTAACCTTACTGTGACCCCTCTTCCTGTATCCAACCACCTTCTCTCTTCCCATCTCACTCCCCACCTCCCACGCTTCACCTGCTCACTCTATCACCTCCAGTCGCAACCTAAAAACTCTCTCACCTAACTCCCTCTCTTCTGCTGTCCTCTCCCTGCTTCCCTCAGCCGAGCAGTTCTCTCTCCTGTCCGCTGAGGAGGCTTCCACTACTCTTCTATCCTCTCTCTCCTCCGCTCTTGATTCTCTTTGCCCACTCACCACTAAGCCTGCCCGATCCTCTCCCCCTGCTCCTTGGCTGACTGAATCTCTGCGAACTCATCGAACAGAGCTTCGGGCAGCTGAGAGGGAATGGAGAAAATCACATCACCCTGAAGATCTCTCTTCCTACCACCTTATCCACTCCAACTTCACCTCTGCTGTCTCAAAAGCAAATACCTCCTTCTTCATCTCTGAAATCCAATCCTCCGCGTCCAACCCCAGCAAACTATTTTCCACCTTCTCCACCCTCCTCAACCCTGCCTCTCCTCCTCCTCCCTCCTCCTTCTCTGCTGATGATTTTGTAACCTTCTTTACTAAGAAGGTGGATGACATCAGCTCTTACTCCCATCCTCCGACCGAAGGTCGCCGCCAATTTTTTTTTGACCACTTTGTCACCAGATTAGAGGAATATTAACATTAAGATTAGACCAGTGTTTCCCATACATAAAGGAATTTGTGGCGGGCCGCCACAATAAGATGTTGACCAAAAAAAACATTTTATTTTTATTTTTATACAGTGCACCTGAACGCAACATGCAAGATATCCGCTGAATAAGTGTCCAATAAATGTTCATGTCATTCTGGCCAATACTTCTGTTATAGCATTTCAGTCTGGAATATGGAATATCTTTCAATAATCTATGATTTAGCTGCTAAATTGTCAAATACCGCCATCTGCTCACTACCCAGGCACTTATGTATGTACTTAACCTAACTAACTTAACCTAACTAAACTATCCGGTGTGCACAACACTGTCAGTCTAAACTCCGGCTGACACCCCAAAAACCTACAATCTGCTACAGAAAAATGTATATTGTTTGTTTATTAACTGGCCCTCGCCTTCTATCATTTCACGAAAGTGGCAAAGCAAGTTGAGTATCCCTGACCTATAGGGAGAAATTTAGTTTGTCATTGTAAACCCACAGCACAGTAATGATGACATGTTCTTCATAGATCTAGCCTTTTAATTTTGCTCTTAAGCTTTCTCAAAGTACACCAAATTCATGCATTTTACTTTAAAATGTTTAAAAAAATCTCGGGGGGGGGGGGGGGGGGGGGGGGGCATGCCCCCGCAGCCCCCTAGGGGGTCTGCGGTCCCCCACCACAAATACTCTAAATCCCGTGGGAAACACTGTAGACTGTTGTGTCATTATTCAGTCACCTTTTCTCACTCACCTCCATGTCACCACTTGCTCCCACTGCTGTGTCAGAATCCTCATTCTCTCTCCCACCCTTTTTGGATTTTTTGCCATATTTAGAGGAATATTTCATTTTAAATTAACATTAGGATTATACTGTTGTGATGTCATTATTCAGTGTCTTCTCCTCTTCTCGGCAGCATTACTCAATTTACCCTCAGAAATCAGGGACAGTGATAGCCTACCTGCTATTCCTCCCATATATCCAGGGCCGGATTAATAGTACCATGGGCCCCCGAGGCTATTCATTTTCTAGTATTGGCCAGAATTACATGAACATTTGGATACTTATTCAGCGGGTATTTTGCATGTTGCGTTCAGGTGCACTGTAAAAAAAACAAAAAAAAAACATCTCTTGCCACCAGGGGGTGCTGCAGCACCCACCGCACCCAGCTTCCCGCGCCCTTGGTGCATGTATTTAAATGGCTTAAAGGAGAATTTCGGTTTTTTACACCCTGTGAAACCACACTTCTTCAGAGGAACCACAGAAGGGGGAAGATACGCACTGTAACCCCATCCGGGGCAGATCAACGCCGACTGCTGTGTTGATGTTAGCTTAGCTTCTAGCTATTAGCTAAATAATTATATTTACAACCATAATGAACCGTGATCTGACAGAAAAAATGTCATTTAGAGAGTGTGTGCAGCATGCCCCGCACTCGCCGCAGGCTCTCGTTATAGCCTGTTTGAGGAGACTACTCGGAGCTAAAATCTTCCGCGGGCATCCGAATGAAGCCAAACTATTTCGGTGAGTAAAACTTAATATTTTAAGCTGGAAATGAGGACCGTGGTGTAAAAAACCGAAATTCTCCTTTAATGACTCCTGTCTCCACCTGAATGTGGAAAAAAAAGTATGTATGTTTTTCACTAAAAGAACATCCGATACACCTGACCCAGATGTGTATGTTGCAGGTGAGAGGCTACTAAGTGGTATCTGAATTTAAGTACCTTGGAATCATTCTCGACTCAAACCTCACATTCAAAAAACAGGTAAAGAAAGTCACTTGAACAATCAAATACAACTTGGCTAACTTTAGATACACAAGAAGCTGTTTAAGCACCGAAGCAGTAAAAATTATATTTTAACGCAATGATCATGCCTCATTTCACTAAAGGAAATCTTGAATCTTGAATGCCTCATTTCACCTACTGACCGGCTGGACACAGGCATGCAAAACAACACTAACAGTCTAACACCAATTCATTCAGTTTACAAGCAGCCTGAGGTGCTTGACAAGAAACCCATTCGCAATCACCACTGCAATATCCTAGACAAGTATGACCTGTGGGAGCTGGGACAACATCACAAGGCTCAATGATGCTTGTCTGGTATATAAGATCCTCCATGGTCTTGCTCCACCTCCACTTAATGACTTTTTCTCAGTGAGCAGCAGACTCACTAGATCTGTTGCATTAGGTAACCTCATCATACCTCTCAGGAAAAGTTAATTTGGCCAGTCAGCCTTCTCTCTGAGAGCTGTCCACCTCTGGAACTCCATACCGTCACACATTCGCAATATCAATACATTCAAATCTTTCAAACACACTATGAAAACATGGTTAAAAGACAATCAGGTGTGTGAACACAGCCATTAGCCCTTGTCTGTCTGCATGCCTGCATGTTGCAAAATTGTGCATGTTGCATAATTGTTATTGTTTATCTGATATATCCCCCCCCCCTCTCCTCTCTTGTCATGATGCTGCATGGATGCTTTGTCTATCTGCATGGTTATATGGCTGCATTGTCTGTCTGCTTGTGTGTCTGCCTGGCTGCATCGTCTGTTTGCTTGTTTGCCTGCATGCATGAAGCCTAACTTTGTACTGTAATGTGCTTGTGCTTTTATTATGTACTGCTTAATGTTAATTGCTTGTTTTTTTATTGTTTCCTACTGTTTTTATCCGGCAATCAACACCTTGCCCAGGGACTATAGTTGAAGATTAGCCACCCAGCTAAAACTGGCACATTTGCAGCAATGTTGATTGATGTGCATTGTCCCTGTACAACTAAACTAATAAACTAAACTAAACCTGACACTGCCAGATGGGGGCGGCATTGTTTTCACAAACCGCACCGCTCCCATCTGGCAGCGTCAGGTAAGGCTGGATTCTGAGCCTGGCAGCTGATGAAAATAGAACATCTGTGTAATGATTTTGAGATGAATGTAGTTAGATCATCATCCTTTTGATTTCATTGTATTACATTGAGACGTTCTAAATAAAACTGCTTCTGAATCGCCACATCGCAAACATTCATCTGCGTTCATTCATTTATTCATATTGCACACACTTTCATGGACGCTTTCATCCAAAACACCTTACAGCACTACCAGTGAATAGTTTTAACATGGGTTGTCCACATCTGGGGAGGGTGTAGACTATAAAAATAAGTAGAGTCCGCACACTGAAATTTTCAGGCTCCTGGTCAGTTTATTGACGTTTCGATCAAAGGATCTTCATCAGAAGGGTGTAGACTATCACACGCCTCCTCCGATACATGTGTAGTCACCAGCCACTTCTTTTCACCTGACAGCGAGAAGTGAATGGTTTGACAGCCCTAATATATATATATATATATATATATATATATATATATATATATATATAATATAAGTTTCAGGAGGACGTAGCATAGCGCATGGGAGTACCACGCTATTCCCCTCAGTTTCCCTCGCCCACGAACAAGCGCCCCGACGGACCAGAGGAGGCACTAGTGCAGAGACCAGGACACATACCCTTATCCGGTTTCCCACCCGCAGACACGGTCAAGTGTGTCTGTACTAGGGATGCCCGACCAAGCTGGTAGTGGTAACAACGGGAGTGCGAACCTGGGGTCCTCCTGTTGGTAAAGTAGGTGAGGGAATAGACTGCTAGTCTACACCCCCTAAATCAAATCATCTCTAAGTGATTGGGAGAGCAGACTCGCCTGCATCAGCTGCTGTTTGAGCTTCTGGATCTCCGTCAGGTTCATCTCGCTGAAGAGGTCGGACCCCTCGGCCTTACGCCCCGATCCCCGGCAGTCGCCATTAGCCCTGGGCAGCGACCCTGTGGTTGCCCCTACTCCTGTCCCACCTTGGAGATGGCCGTTACATCTAGCAGAGTAGAGAGTCTTTAAAATCCCAATGTACTTTGTTTCTCAGAAAGCAAGCATAAAAAATATTTAAAGTGCTTATACTGATTTACCGATACAGATTTTTTTACTTAAAACATCTTAAATATAATTAAAATATAATTTAATTCCATTAGCAACTCTCATCTATCTCATTTTGAGATATCCACCATTTTTCAAACTTCAGATATCACGGAATTGAATAAAACACATTCATTCTATTCTTCACTGGAACCATCAAAATACCTTGTTGGTTCTTCGACACCAGGCGAGAGTAAAGTGGTGGGTGTGCCTGCACCGCTGGGTGGGGCCGAGGTGAAGGCCAGGTGGGCACTGCCCGTGTAGGCCACATCACACAGGCTGAGATGGTGGACCAGCTCCTTACGTAGGTGGATCTTCTGCTCGCGCTCGCTCTTCACAGAGTCCAGCGCCTCCTCCAATTGGGCCTCTGAGATCTCCTTCAAGCGCAGGGCATCTTCTAATTGGCTGTTGAGGAGTTCTGTCTCCTCCTCCAGCACCTTGATCTCATGCTTCAGACCTTCATACTCCACCTGAGCGACGGATTAAAGTAAACAGAGAAAGGGTGATATGGGAAGGATACTAGAATAATTAATTGCTTTTTTGAATGCTTATATAGGAGTCAGTTTAATCTGTGTTTATGAATGTATTAGGGTTAGATGTCCATATTGGGTGTATAAATTAAATCACTGACTATCAGTGTGAAATATCAGCTATCGGCAGCTTCAGTAACGTTCCCAACAAAGGTATTGCACGTGGGCCGCCAAATCATTTGCAAAACATTACGATCTTCGTGGATTTTTATTATTATTATTAGTATGTATGAAAATGGATTTCTACATTGTTGTATGATACCGTTCTTTAATTTGTTATCAATTATTTGTTAATTAGCCTATTGCAGACAGCCCCACACTTTTAGTTTCTGGTTTCTGTGTGGTGCTGATGGACAGCTCCTCTTATCGTTAAGATAACTAGAACGACCGCAACGCGGACTTATGCCTCCGCCATTAGTTCATTCTTGAGTCCAAATCGCCATTAGAGGCAAATTTGCTGAAATTCCGTCAAGGCGTTACTCAGATATGGCGTTAACAAAGCTTGAAAATGGCCTTTGAGAGGTCACAGTGACCTTGACCTTTGACCTTTGAGCACCAAAATGGAATCAGATCATGGTTGAGCCTAAGTGAATGTTTAAGGCGAATCTGATGCAATTTCGTGAAGGTGTTCCTGAGATATCACGTTAACAAGTTTGGAAATGGCGTTCGAGAGGTCACAGTGACCTTGACCTTTGACCTTTGACCACCAAAATCTAATCAGATCATCCTTGGGCCTAAGTGAATGTTTAAGGCGAATCTGATGAAATGTGGTCAAGTTGTTCCTCAGATATCGCGTTAACAAGCTTGAAAATGGCATTCGAGAGGTCACAGTGACCTTGACCTTTGACCTTGGACCATCAAAATGTAATCAGATCCTCCTTGGGCCTAAGTGAATGTTTAAGGCGAATCTGATGAAATTTCGTCAAGTTGTTCCTCAGATATCGCGTTAACAAGCTTGAAATGACGTTCGAGAGGTCACAGTGACCTTGACCTTTGACCTTGGACCACCAAAATCTAATCAGATCATCCTTGGGCCTAAGTGAATGTTTAAGGCGAATCTGATGAAATTCCGTCCAGGCGTTCCTCAGATATCGCGTTAACAAGCTTGAAAATGGCGTTCGAGAGGTCACAGTGACCTTGACCTTTGACCTTGGACCACCAAAATCTAATCAGATCATCCTTGGGCCTAAGTGAATGTTTAAGGCGAATCTGATGAAATTCCGTCCAGGCGTTCCTCAGATATCGCGTTAACAAGCTTGAAAATGGCGTTCGAGAGGTCACAGTGACCTTGACCTTTGACCTTGGACCACCAAAATCTAATCAGATCATCCTTGAGCCTAAGTGAATGTTTAAGGCGAATCTGATGAAATTCCGTCAAGGCGTTCCTCAGATATGGCGTTAACAAACATCCGTACGGACGGACGTACGGACGGACATCCGTACGGACGGCCGTACGGACGGACAACCCGGATCCATAATGCCTTCGGCCTGGCTTCGCCGGCGGAGGCATAAAAAGGGCTCTGAGAGCACATTATTTGGCCTGTGTACTGTTTATGGTCAGATGTGGACCGCAAACATTTTTGAGATTTTCAAGTGGGCCATGAGTCGGAAAAGGTTGGGAACCGCTGTGTTACAATATGTCAGAATTTGTTTTGGCCTTCAAAATGATCAGTCCACTATCAGTCCAACCATAGTATACAGCACCTGTACAGTGTATGCAGGAAGGGTGTATATTTTGCTAGGTAGCTTGGTTTCGTATCGTATCGTATCATGGTTCATTGTGTGTTAAAGGTGGTAAAAGCATGTAAATGGTGCAATTTTCTAGCATTTTTGCTTTTCAAATAATCCAAGTATACAAACATTGCACTGACATGATACTTAGAATTGTGCCGGTGTGACCTCAAGCAAAGATGTAAACAACACCTTCAGATGAACTTCCAAAAATGTGATTCCCTTTGTATTATATCGTCTTTACGCCCATGTGTGTCTGCATGTGTACTGTATGTCACCTGATTCTGTTTGAGCGTTGAGACCAGTTTCTGCAGAGAGATGTTCTCCTCCTCCAGCTCAGTGTAGTCCTGCAGAAGCCGAGCCTCTTGAAACTTATACTCCCTGATCTCCTCACGCATCCGGCTCCGCTGCAGCTCCAACATCTCATTACTCTGCCGGGAAAGACCAGAGAAATAGAGACAGAGCCATTTCGGGAAATGATTATGATCAGCATGAAGATGATTGGGTTATGAGATGTAAACGTGACTTGAGGAAATTGTTACAAGAAAGGGATGGTCTCCTGCAGGAGTTTTGTGTATTCTGCTCCTTCGTGCTTTAAAAGTGAAAGAGCTGGTTTCTCATGGTGACTCTAAAGTGATAATGAGCTGTCTTTCTTTGACTTTTTTAGTCTAGATTTTAATAGACTTGGCCCATGAGTCTGCTGGATAGATATTGGACTACTACCAAGTGGAGCTTATATAGAAAAAAAATACTTGGCTCTTTCTTTTATGTCACTTTGATAGGTTTCTTGACCAGGTCTTTCTTAGCAGAGAGTCTTCTAGTAAAGTTTAAATAAAATCACTAACATGTTTGATTGGGACACTTAATAATGTGATAAGTATATTTCTGTCCAAAGGAAGTTTATTTGTAGTTTGTATTTGGACCTCGCCATGATAGCTAGCTTGCGTTTGTCTTTTTTGTGCTGAAAGGCATATATAGTACTCTGAGCTAATATCTTTGTGGGTTTGTGGGTGGGTGGGTCCAGCGGGAGGGGGGTTATGTATATATAGTACTCTGAGCTAATATCTTTGTGGGTTTGTGGGTGGGTGGGTCCAGCGGGAGGGGGGTTATGTTTTGAGTGAATCTGCTATGTATATATATATATATATATATATGTATGTATGTATGTATGTATGTATGTATGTATGTAATGTATGTATGTATGTGTAAATATATGTATATATATGTATGTATATATATATATATATATATATATATTAGGGCTGTCAAACCATTCATTTTCTTAATCGCGATTAATCTTGCGATTAACTATAGTTAATCGCGATTAATCACATCTTTGTATCGCATGTTTAAAATGCCATTATTTAGCATTTCAAAGCATTTTTAATTAGATATTAATAATTCTTACCAGTGATTGGGAATCAAATGAATGCAAATAAATGTACTTTGTGATCTTGAATTTTAGATTTATTTTCAATTCAATAGAAGTGCAATGTAGACAGGAGGTAACAATGTCTACAAAATATATCTTGAATAGAAAATAAATGCACAATTGCACAACAGTACACGCTGCAGAACCGATACTTCCGGCGGCGGTGCTGTGGAGCAGTCGAAACCCAAAATGACACAGCCGAAGAAGGCTGTGTCTGAGCTAAAAACTTTGGCACTTCCATGTGAATAAGGGCTCGGTATTGGAAACTGTGTATATTGATAATGTGTATATCACATGAAGCCATTGGATCCGACCTCCCAGTGGTTAGAGGACCCGCGCATCCGAGACTCTGAAGGAAGAATGAGTGATGAGTCTCACGCTAGCTAGCTGGCTGCTAGCTGGCCGCTAGCTGCTCCGGTATGCTTAGCTTTTAGGTGGTAGCTCAAACTCGATGTACTTCGGTGATATTTTAATTCCGTTTTACACAAGGTGCAAACTACTGTTGACTTGTCCACTGTGCCATTTGGGAGTTTTTTAAAGTAAAATGAGCCATTTAGAAGCGTGTTGCTATCTTTCTCTTCCATGCCTGCACCATCAGCTCAATGGCCTGCACAGGCAGAAGACAGGAAACCGCTGCGACCGGCTTGACTACAAGTACGGGTGCGACGAAGGGACAAAATAGCGGCATGCAATTAACGCAATTAAAAAGAAATAACACGTTATGGTCGGCCCTTAATCGCATCGCGATTAACGCGTTAATGCTGACAGCCCTAATATATATATATTAGTGGTGGGACTCGATAAAAAAAATTACCGTAAATTCCGGACTATAAGGCGCACCGGTGTATAAGCCGCACCTTCAAAGTTGACTATTTTTTTCTTATATAAGCCGCACCGGACTATAAGCCGCGGGTGTTTTAATGGTATTTTTTTTTTTTTTTTACAGTGCACACAGTGTCCGCGGTGTGGTGAAAAGAGGGCAAGAGAGGAAATTAAAACAGAAGTGGATTTATAGTTAGAAAGAGTGCTAAAGAAGAGAGAATTCCGTTTTTTATTTTTTTATTTTAGTTACTCACAGTACTATTGACCAGTCCAACTCAAAAGATATTCGGCAGTTTCACTTTGAGCTCTTGTTCCGCCGCTGTCCATCAATGGTTATGACGAGTCTCGCTGGGTACAGTACGCCAAAGCGATATCCATTGACTTTAACCTTTTCGATGATGCTGTTGTATGTTGCGCGTTTCTGTTGCACCAACGCGGAGAGGTCCTGCCGGACGAAAAAGCGCGTACCCTCCCAGGTGAGGGGCTTCTTCCCCGCAGCCTGGAGGATGAGTTGACGGTCGGGCCAGCGGAGTAGGCAGATGAAGATGGCCCTCGGTGGCAGGCCAGGGTCTGGACGTGGCCGAGGCGCCCGGTGTGCCCTGTCCACCTCTGGTGGTTTCTCGCCTTCCTTCAGGTCCAGGATGTAACACAGGATTTTGCCACGAAAGCGTCCATGTCACCAATCTCAGCTCCCTCTTTTACATTGATCAGGCGAATGTTATTTCTTTTACTCCTGCTGATTAAGTCATCAACCTGCGTGTGCAGGGTTTCGATTTGTTTTTGCATTTTATCCACTTTCGGACTCACTGTGTTGTTTTTGTCCTCCAGTGCGCTGATGCGCTTTTCCGCATTAGAAACTCTGTTCACGGTTGCCTTCTTTTCTTTAGTGAGTGAGTGGATGGACTTCTGCACGTTTTCAAACTTGTTTTCAAGCTGCTCAAACCTCTGAGCGATGTCGGACTTAATCGATAGTGTTTCACGGAGTAAAAGTTTAGCCCAAGCCGTGTATCTCCAGCCTCCAGCAGGTGAGTCATTTCCTCATTCATGGCGGTGATTGCTTCGTCTTTTTCTTTCTGCTTACCTGTGTTGTGTTATGTTATGTTATGTTATGTTGTTAAAAGAGGGCAAGAGAGGAAATTAAAACAAGTGGATTTATAGTTAGAAAGAGTGCTAAAAAAGAGAGATTTTTTTTTTTTTTTTTTGAAAAAATCCATAGATAAGCCGCACCGTTATATAAGCCGCAGGGGCCAAAAAAGCCCAAAAAACGGGAAAAAAGCCGCGGCTTATAGTCCGGAATTTACGGTAATCTAATTAATTACAGGCTTTGTAATTAATTAATCTAAATTAATCGCATTTTAATCGCATATCATTATTTGATACAAGAAGCAACATTTTTCAACTCAAATGTATTTTGGTATGGAGTGAATCAATGAATAGACAATACATATTGCTGTAGTTGTACTTGTCAGACGTGGACGTGGAAACAAAAAAGAGGGAAACTAATCTAAAGCAGCAGCCTAAAATGTATTTTCCTGGTTCACTTTTGACGGGGAGGAGAAGGCATGGTGAAGTGACACTCACCTCCGACTTATAGGCTACTCGGCTGCTGCTGCTGCACTGATGCTCTGCTCTGCTCTGTGACAAGCAGCTTGTCCAGTCGTTGCAGCGGTTCGTGCAAACAGATGCGGGATTCCCGCAATCCTGTACCCAATTTCAGACACTGATTGTGCAGAAAAAATTGTCCAGAAAAATCGCACACCAGCGATTTTTGTTTGTGTTTGTTTCTTGTTTTGTGAGGGCTAAACAGCCCCCAGGCAGGAGGCTGTTTCGTACTGTAGTGTGAGCAGCCAGGGTCTGAGGAGGAGGAGGGAGGGGGAGAATGTTCTGCGGCCGCACTGCAGCTCTGCCCTGCGCTCGAGAGGAAAAAGCAGAGGTGCACTACAACTTTTGACAAGAATCACGAAAAAGGGAGAAACGAAAATTTAAAACGGATTTCATGGCGGGGTATATGGCAAGTTGGACAAGGGAATAACGTGGAGAAATCTCGCATTGTGATTACATGAGTGTGTTGAGAGCGGGGGGTTTGTCCTATTGTGCTGTGCTGCGATAACCAGGCTCACGTCACTAGGCTCTTTTAATGATACATAAGCCCTTTTCCCACATGCGCTTTGTACCGCAAAATGACCGGAACGTGGTGTAATGCCTGCATGTGGGAAAGGCGCCGTGCCGGTATAAGTGCGACCCCGTCGTCCCCGACATTTCACCAGTTTCGAGCCAGTCAGAAGAGCGGTATGCTCTTAAGGGGACGCAAGTGGAAACGGGTCCAGTCATTTTCCGCGACAGCGGTCCTTCAATCATGGGCGAAGTGTAGCCTACACACGTTGCTTAATGTTCCAGCGGGCATAATCTAATCATTCACGCACATTAAAGCAAACTGGCGAAATGATCTTGTGATAGCCTAATAAGAGCAGTATGTCAGCTTGCTGATTTCCGAAGGCAACCCCGGACACTAGTGATGCGCGGGTCAGGTTTTTTTAAGGCCCGCCCCAACCCAACCCTTCATTGGAGCCAGCCCGCCCCGCCCGCCCCGTTAAAATATCTGAAAATTCCCAACCCAGCCCAACCCAGCAGCCCGCAACGGCCAATTTAATGTAATACTGTATGTCTCCGGACGCAGGAGGAGCACAGCGGAGCTTCCAAGGTGTGCAAAGTAGCTAATAACTCTGTCTCTCTCCCCCCTCTCTCTCTCACACACACACACAGACACTCACATGCTGCCGTGCGCGACAACAGTTGTAGCCTAGGCCTGCTCTGGATGAGTTGCGCTGCTGCTTTCATGTCGGTCTTTCTTCAATTAATCCATGGTCTTCAGATAGCGTGACCGACTACACTTCCCCAAAGTGCGTATGGCGTGACCGCAGTGTTTCAAATGGAGGTAGCAAGTATAGAGGTAGGCACTAGGCAGGCTACAGAAACAGTTCTTATTCTTCCCCATTTATTTTAATTACCTCATGCGCTCTCAATTGGCCATGTTGCAGTAGTAGGCTAAACGTAGTAGTGCAGCAGGTGCGCACACCGGCTTGCAGATATGGCTAGACTCGCTGTCTGATTTCTTTTAATTACCTCATGCGCACTCAATTGTTCACAGCCTACTCACGTTGCAGTAAAGTTGACAAATAGATCACAGTCGAGTCCACAACAGAAAATCTGCGGTGGCATTATATGGACACTTCAAATAATAATTACAGCAAATAATCCTTCCAAAATGTTTGTTTTGAGACCACATAGGCTACCTCATTGAAGCGTTTCTTTACTCCATGTAGGCTATAGAGAGTGCAGCAGGAGTCTGTCTGATTGTGTGTACCTACGTGTGAGAGAGTTAACGTCTTTAAGGTTAATTACTCTGCGTGTTTCATCCGCTATATTTTCATAATTTGCCAACCCAGCCCGCCTGCGGGGCGGCCCAGCCCGCGGGACCCGGCGGGTTCTGGGTGAGCCGCGCATCACTACCGGACACATCAAACAAAGCCAGTCTGTAAAAAGTGCTTCAACGCGACGCAGGTGAACGGATAAACATCGAACCAGCAACTATTTCTCTCAGACACGGATCCCAACTTCTTCAAAGTGCATCATCTAATCATTCGCGCACATCAAAGCAAACTACTTCCACATTTCGCTTGGTGCATTTGCTTTCTCTACATACATAGGCTACAAGCGTTGGGCAGCTTGCCTTGCAAGCCTCTGCCATTCTCGCTTTGTCTGTCCTGTGTCAGGCTGCTGCGAAGTACGGAGGACTGAGTGAAGTTTTGCCGACCCCCCAAATAAGCTCCCCCCTCCCCCCGCCCCCCAACATACCGGCTATTTGACGACTAGATTCCCATATGCGCGCGCTAAGGTGTGAAGGGAAATTCAGGGAAATGTCCGATATTTACTTACAGGTAATTTTCCGGTACGCATGTGGGAAAAGGGCTTTAGACACGCTACATACACACAAATGGGAGTCAATGGAGTCAATTTCTAGTTCGCCACTGAATGGCCAAATTGATATCACTTTCAACCATTTTGAGCAACGCTGTTTCCATACAGGCCACCAGCGTTGGCTAGTTGTTAATATTTATAAAGATTTTGGAGCTCTCAAATAACTCATTTTCGAGGCGGTGAGCAAACTCCCTGCTGAAAAAACCAGCATAGACCAGCATGAATTTCTTGCTGGTCTATGCTGGTTTATGCTGGTTAGTGCTGGTCTGATGCTGGTTAGTGCTGGTCTGATGCTGGTGGACCAGCATTACCTTGCTGGTCCACCAGCTAACGCTTGCTGGTGAAGCTGGTAAACTACCATGGCCTTGCTGGTGAAGTTGCTGGACCAGCATGGTGAAGCTGGTGGACCAGCATGGTGAAGCTGGTGGACCAGCATGGTGAAGCTGGTGAAGCTGGTGGACCAGCATGGTCATGCTGATGAAGCTGGTGGACCAGCATGGTGAAGCAGGTGGACCAGCATGGTGAAGCTGGTGAAGCTGGTGGACCTGCATGGTGAAGCGGGTGGACCAGCATGGTGAAGCTGGTGAAGCTGGTGGACCTGCATGGTGAAGCTGGTGGACCAGCATGGTCATGCTGATGAAGCTGGTGGACCAGCATGGTGAAGCGGGTGGACCAGCATGGTGAAGCTGGTGAAGCTGGTGGACCAGCATGGTCATGCTGATGAAGCTGGTGGACCAGCATGGTAAAGCTGGTGAAGTTGCTGGACCAGCATGGTGAAGCTGGTGGACCAACATGGTTGTGCTGGGGATTGCTTGACCAGCATGGTCATGCTGGTGGAGGAGATTGTGAAGTGCTCCACAATGGAAATGACCTCCCCTGTACCCTGCTGGTCCATGGCATGGATTTAATTTTAACTTTCGTGTCCAGGCCAAGCCTAGGTCCCTTTTTGGGGTGTTTTACAAAAGTTAATTGTGTTAGTGTGTGTTAGATAAGCAAATGAAAATGTAATTAATGTAATGAGAATATAATTAGGCCTATCAAAATCTTGGGGACAATTTTTGCCCCTTGATCATGTTTTTTTGGTGCATTCTGAGATTTATTAGAGCATATTTGGCCTTGCCCCTGGCTAATTTCCTACACTGGATCATACCATGAAAACATACAGTAAGGGGTAGACATCACCTTTTCTGTCATCATGTTTGGTTCAGGAGATTTGATGCAAAAATAATTAGGTTATAGTGGAAAGTAAAATGGCTGCCATGGCAACCATGAGGAAAACATCTAAAAGCAAAAGTTTTATTGGATGGGGGACCCTGGCACAAAATTGGGGGTCTGTGGTCTAGTTTAGGGGACCTTGATGTGAAAAAGTTTGGGAAACAATCTGGCCCATCACCCATCCCCTATGGGTTATAGGGTGGGTTATATTAGCCTGGGTAAACCCAGCCTCCACATGACCTGCTCTCAGACCTGCTCTCAGTCACTACGAGAGCAGAGCAGGTCTGAGAGCAGGTCACGTGGAGGCTGGGTTTACCCAGGCTAGGGTTATATGCCTTCTTTTTTATATTTTGTATCGTCTTCTGGCCTCCATTGACAGCTTGCCAGATAAAATAAATGGTACAGGGCCAAGTTATAACATAAGCAACAAATAACGCAACACACAAGAAAAAAGTTTTAACCATGCCCAACAAAACACCTTACAGGGTAACAGGCTAATATAACACAATACAAGAGGCTAATGCAATTCTATATCAAGCATAGTCCTTTAAAATAACATTACACATGAATGTATTATTATTATTATTATTATTATTATTATTATTACCTTTATTGTTATTGTTATTGTTATTATTATTATTATTATTATTATTATTATTATTGTTGTTGTTGTTGTTGTCATTATTATTACTATTATTACTTTCAAGCTATGTTATGTTTTCTACTGTAACAGAGGCTTTAATTAAACTCTAGGTGGCCCTGGGTCAGACTCATTTCTGAGGCCAGTTTTCCCATATAGAGGGTATGCACGTGATGTCACAGGCAGAAGTCACTGCATGGTCACGCCCACTGAGTGACAGCCAGACTGATTTTGAATGCAGTAATCAGCCTAGATTAATGACACCTACTGCTCCAAACAACAGAGAACCTGCTGAATGTTTTGCCCATAGGTTTTAGGTTTTGCCAGTCCCGATTGAGGGGGCATGTTCCAGTGGGAAAGTGACGTCCGTGCTGCATACCCTCCATTCAATTGGAACTATTTTATGGAACTGAGTATCACTACGCCTCTGATATGCTGCGCGAGACCATCTCCAAACTTTCGCGCGGCTGGACCTGTCTGCACCATTTGTCAATTGTCAGTACAGCACTCACTGCTCCGGTCTTCAAATAAACTCCAGAAACAACGAACCGGCGGCTTGAAGCAGATTATTTGTGGAGGTGAGTGAAGTAGGCTTAACTTGTGTGTTATTTACTACGACAGAAAGAGGTTATTCACGTTAGTCAATTACTTGTAAGAAGGAGAGGGGCCGCTGATTATGGAAGCTGAGGGGGGAACACGTTTTTACCGTGATAGATCGCTGCTCTCACCTTCAGCTCTGTGTGTGTGTGTGTGTGTGTGTGTGTGTGTGTGTGTGTGTGTGTGTGTGTGTGTGTGTGTGTGCGTGCGTGCGCGCGCTTGTGGTGGCGTTATGGCTCAGGCTGGGTGATAATTCTATATTGTAACAGGCTAGTATTTTGGTTTAGTATTTAGTTTAGTATTTTGGTTCAGCTGTCAATCAAATCTTCATTACAGGATCATTTTCTCTTCCAAATGAAGGCGAAAATGGCGCCTAGTGCCTGTCATCTGGCAGAGTTTCTAGCCCATAAACTAACTACTAACTTGAGCAATTATGCAAACTAAATCAAACGGTAATGTCTAAGAATGCAAAGAAATGTAACTGGCTCGTTAAAACACGCATTCCAGGAATATTATTTACATTTATAACGATAATGGCGCGCGCCTCCGAGCCTGACAGCCTCCCTGGCTGTCAGGGGTCGTCTCTCGGAGATTCCAGGCGGGCGGGCAGCACCTATGAATCGGATTGTCCGCTCTCCCCGCACGAAGCAGCTGGCTCCCTGGTACTCTGCGGATCCCACTCGTGTAGCATGACAACAGGCTGAATCCCACTGGATTTGCGGGTGGAACACGCCAGGTTTGGCCAATCCCAAAGCCAGTCCTCAGAATTGTCAAATCAAATCATCGACACGTATATGGTCCGCCTCTCAATTCGTTTTCAGTGTCTGACGCTCGCGCTGGTGCATTCCGTTCCGGTTCACTTCGACTTTAATGGTGGAGCTGATTTAATTACTGTATAAATATGAAAACAGGGGGAAAGCTCTACCTTACCTGGTATTTGTGATGTGTAAAGTAAAGCTAGAGAAACTGACCCAGACCTTTTTCGTTGGGTTTCACTTTTCAATTGTGCAAATATTACAGTCACTAAACTGTTTCCCTGTAATGCTCTGTAGATCTTGGATGTAACCATATTGAGATTTCCATCTCTTTTTCAAGTGGGCCCTGCTCGCACTCACACACACATTAAGGGGTTAAGGGCCTTGCTCAAGGGCACCTCAGTGGTGGTAATGAGGGAGGGGCAAGTGCTGCTTTTCACACATGCTTTTCTAATGGACACTGTCTCTTTGTCTATATACTGTGTGTGTGCAGGTTTTCGATGAGATATCATACATTGAGGGAGAAACAGCCAGTGGAGGACACACATTAATCTGTTAAGTAAGTTGAGAACTTTTCTTTTCTCCAAAAACCTATTCCTGTGGTCCTCTAGGCCTACTTGCTTTTTATCCTTTCTGGAAAGGATTTTATTTTATTTTATTTTATTTTTATTTTTTGTGTGTGCTTTGAGCACCACAACATGGCCGGTGTCTCCAAAACTCAGCAACTCACACCAAAACGATCTAGATGGACATATCCTGTGGGTGGCTGTAGTTTTAATTAAAGGTGACTGGCTTGTTAAATAAATGATTTGTGCACATAGCTGATGCCATGATCCCATGGAACCTAATGCATGTGTCACTGCATTTGGACTCTTATTTACCAAATTGTAATGTGTCTGGAATGGATGAGCTGTTTTACCAGGTTCCAAGGTGGATCAGAAAGGTGCGATTTAACGCCCCCACTTACAGTATCTGACTTATCAACTTCAAGATGAATTTTAAAATGTGTTGGGAACTTGGGACCAATCGGGCTGTGAGCCAGAAAGGTCTTTGTACAGCTAGACCCTGGGCAGACAGTACAGTGAAATAATTTTTAAAGTAGCTCATGCGTCACTTTTGTGTAGCACTTTTTCAAATGGCAGTTGAAATATTGACCAAAGAACAGTGTTACTCTGCCACTAATTTATCTCTGTTTGCTTTTCAGTTTGATACAAAGAATGGCTCCAGAACCAAAACCTGGGTGAAGCAGATGTGGAAGCTCGAGTGGGGAAGCCTGGATGGTACATCACAGAGAAAATAATGGACATAAACAAACAAGCAAAGAATAGCACTTGAAGGGACACTCCACCGAAAAACAATGCTGATTTATTTTGCACATAATCTCACACATATCCAAAAACTGTAAACCGTTTTGCAGGCATTCATTTAGTTTGACAGTTATTGAGAGTTGATTTAAGTTGTGATTTGTGAATGACATCACTGGTCCACGACTGAACTCAAATCAACTCTCAATAACTGAAATTAATTAATTACGGTAAATGAATGCCTGCAAAACATTGTTTTTTTCCATAAAGTTTTTAGGATTGTGAGATTTTGTGCAAAATAAATCTGCATTGTTTTTCAGTGGAATTCTCTACTTCTGATTTGACTTAAGGCCTTTGCTCCTCAAGGGAGCATAGGCTATTGACAAAATGTCGGTGGTTGGCGGTTCTTCCCTGTTCTCCCCAATTGAGCCTGCTCCCAGACATTTCTGCCTGCACACCTCTTTTCCAGCTGTTCCTGGGGTGACCTCTTTTCTTGTCGGGTGATGTTGCCTGTTTGTTGTGTTATTGTTAATTAGTCAGTAGTTTTATTATTTAATTGAGTTTAATTGTAATGAGTCTTTAATTGCCTTCAGCACATTAATTGAGTTGAGTCACACTTTTACTTTTAATACTTTTGACATAAAGACAGGTACAGGCTGACTGTTCAGGTGCACTGCTGTATGTGCGGTTCTCTCTCCCACTCCCTCTCTGTGTTGCTTTTATTTAATAAATAATTATATTGTTATGTAAACCTGAAATAGTCTTCATTTAACTAGTTCAAGAAATATTACTTTTGTGATGTTTATCTGGTCTGACTACTCTCAGCATGGGGTGCTGGTTAACAAGCATTCAACCATAGACCAGCATGTTGTGTTTTGACACCAGAATAGCTGGTGTATGCTGGTCACACCAGCACACCAGCATAGGTGTACTGGTGTATGCTTCCCATGCTGGTCACAAGACCAGCATATGTGACCAGCATCCCATGCTGGTCACACCACCAGCATACCAGCATCATCGCATGCTGGTCACACCACCAGCATCCCATGCTGGTGGTGTGACCAGCATGGGATGCTGGTCACACCACCAGCATACCAGCATCATTGCATGCTGGTCACACCACCAGCATCCCATGCTGGTCACACCACCAGCATCCCATGCTGGTCACACCACCAGCATCCCATGCTGGTCACACCACCAGCATCCCATGCTGGTCACACCACCAGCATACCAGCATCATCCCATGCTGGTCACACCACCAGCATCCCATGCTGGTCACACCACCAGCATCCCAGCATCCCATGCTGGGATGCTGGTACACCAGCATAACTTGTTGTGTTTTCAAAACACAACAAATTTACCAGCATCCCAGCATGTGATGCTGGGATGCTGGTACACCAGCATAAAAAGCTATGCTGGTGCATGCTGGTTTTTTCAGCAGGGCTGTCATGGCGTCGATTTCCGGGGGAAAAATCCTGACCTGAGCACAGCCAAAGAGTATAGTGAGACAAGAGGAGAAGGTAATTTCTTGGTTTTTCCCATAGGTTTTTTCAAATCAAGCATCATGCCGTTCTGCCAGAAATCTGGGGGGTTTAGTCCTGCTTTAAATTTAACTTCAAGTTACATATTGTATGTCTAGAATAGGCTTTTTCATTAATTTTGACAATCGTGTACTGTCACTTTAACTCATTGAGTGCCAATGACGACAATCGTCGTCAATTCAAATACTAACGTAGAGTGCCAATGACGACGATTGTCGTCATTTGCGTTTTTTGACGGTGGGACGTGGATCAAAGCCTGATCCATCTCCTGTGAAAGTATGGTGGATGTTGAATGTGTAAAAGCTATTTTACGGACCCATTAGGTGGCGACAGTGCTCTCCAGATTAGAGAAAGTCGAGGAAAAAAGAGAGAAGAAGTCATGGGGAAACGGAAATCGCATCGGTATGCATCGATATGCATGAAGCATAACGTTAGCTGTGCCTGCAGCAGCCAATCTGCTGCCACAATTGAGCCCCTCCGTGTCCGCTGCGATAGCCCATCCGCATGATTAGTTGTGGAGTTGTTATTATTCTCAACTGGAAGCGATGGGAGCGGGTGACAAATACACGCGGAACGCTGTAAAAAAGCTGGATGTAGCGCACTTTTCAGTGCAGAGCAAACTCAGCAGAGAGCCACCAGAGCCACCAGAGACACACCCACGGAGGTGGGGTTTGCAGTAGAGGGGGGTGGGGCACGCAGGGCAGCATACAACACCGACCCAGACAGACCCAGACAGCAGGCTCGATGGACAGATGGGCAAGCTAGAATATCTGATGCCCACCAGCAGTAAATCAAGACCAGCAAGAAAGTGTAGGGTCTGCGCACGCAGGGGCCAGCGCTGCTGGTTGCAGCTAAAAAATATTATTTTGACGAACAAAATTCCTTTGTTTTCACTGTTTTATTGAAGGAAATTATTTTTGGGGTGTCACTACATCAGAAAATATTAGCTTCAGAGTCAGTCATGTGCTTGAAATGCTTCATTTCACAAAAGGCTAAGCTAAGCTAAGCTTCTAATTTGAAACGTCTCTTTTTGGTGAAATCAACCTATCTTCTCCGGCTCATAACTAAAGAACGGAAAATGATATCAATAAACTTTTTTTTGCTGATGATACAAGAGAGTCTCATCGTTCTTTGGGCGTGTTCGGTGTTTACATAGTAATATCACACAATATTCTGTGGGCCTCGAGAAATCACTGAAAAACTCTGGCACTGGGAGCGTCCGTTCTCCAAAAGTGGCTGGCACTCAATGAGTTAAAGGAGAATTTCGTTTTTTTACACCACGGTCCTCATTTCCAGCTTAAAATATGATGTTTTCTACCCCCAAATACTTTTGGGTTCATTCGGATCGCCACAGAAGATTTGTCGCACCGAGTACACTCCTCCTGCACGCGCTCTGTAAATGACACTTTTTCTATCAGATCGCGGTAAATTATGGTTGTAAATATAATTATTTAGCTAATAGCTAGAAGCTAAGCTAACAACAACAACAACACAACACTCATCGTTGATCTGCCCCAGATGGGGTTACAGTGGTTATCTTCCCCCTTCTGTGGTTTCTCTGAAGAAGTGTGGTTTCACAGAAGGGGAAGATAATCACTGTAACCCCATCCGGGGCAGATCAGAGTTGAGTCGCTCGGTGATGTTGTTAGCTTAGCTTTTAGCTTGGCATTATTATAGATATCTGATGTCAAGATTATGGACGTTTCAATTCCATTACCGCTCGTGTGGAATCATGCCACATATCGTCAACAACAAACAGCAGCGGGAGATGTGATCTATCTATGTGATGGACACCCGGACAGCAAACGGAGTGCGCTGTCGGGACTCCCAGCAGACGATGGTTAGTTAGATATCGATTTCATGTTCTCATAATTATATTTACAACCATAATGAACCGCGATGTAACAGAAAAAGTGACATTTACAGAGCGCAAGCACCTTGCCCCGTCTGCTCTCGTTATAGCCAGGAGACTACTCAGAGCTCAAAATCTTCCGTGGGCATCCGAATGAAGCCAAACATATTTCGGTGAGTAAAACATCATATTTTAAGCTGGAAATGAGGACCGTGGTGTAAAAAAATGAAATTCTCCTTTAAGAGAATTGCACCCTCAGCTAAGCTGTTGTATGGTGGAATCAGTTCAGTTGAGGCAGAGACTAGTTGTGGAGACACACGTTTTTTTTCAAGAGAAAGAACAGTGGATGTAACCTGTGACACTTGTGGTTGTGGATGTGGAATAAAAGTTGGTCGTGTTTTTCCAACCTTACAACGATGGACTTTGGAGTGGATGATTAAAAACTATCAACTGAACACGTGTATGCTGCTGTGACTAGCAGCTAAGTGGTATTGTTGCTGTTACAAGCATGATGAGCGGCTAAGTTAACGTTAGCTCTGGCTTCCAGGCAGCTGCAACATGTTTAGCATTGAGGTGATACCGGAGGCTGCCTTGAACAACCGTGTTCTTATCCACGCTTCCATCAGGGAGTTTTTATATGTGGGGATTTGTTGTCTGAAGTCACTCAATGCCATGGATGTATTAGGTCAATGCAATTGTTCATTGGTATGATAGGTATGCCTGGAATTCGTCCACTGAGAGACGTTCAGTGGTCTCTGGAGTGCAAAAATAAAGTGTGATTAAAATGCGTAAAAAATTTACGCGTTAATTTGTCTGTAATTAATTAATCGAAATTAACGCGTTAAAGACCCAGCCCTGATATACTGTATATATATATTAGGGTTGTGAATCTTCACTGGCCTCACGATTCGATTCGATTATGATTCAGAGTGCTACGATTCGATTCGATTACGATTATCGATGCATCTCGATGCATCTCGATGCATCTTAAATCGATGCATCAATTTTTTCCGCAATACATGATTTATTTTTTCTCACTTTCTTTTTTCTCACTGTGTGGCTACTTTTAAAATAAAAGTGCATTTGGAATTGCAGTGTATTATGATCCATAATTAAAATAAACAACTGTAACACTAACCCATTATATTTCATTTGATTATTAAAAAAAAAAAAAAAAAAAAAAAAAAAAAAAAAAAATCGATTTTTGACATTTGTGAATCGATGCAGAATCGTGCACGTCCGCATCGCGATGCATCTTATAATTGATTATTTTTTACACATACACATACACATATACAACACGTCCTATACTTTACTTACTTTACTTACTTACTTACTTACTTTGCCAGGTCGCCATTGTAAATAGGAATCTGTTCTTAATGACTTGCCTGGTTAAATAAAGGTTAAATAAATATTTTTTTATTTATTTATTTTTTATTTATTTAACCTTTATTTAACCAGGCAAGTCATTAAGAACAGATTCCTATTTACAATGGCGACCTGGCAAAAGGCAGGGCCTCTTGAGGGATAGGGGTAGGGACAAAAAAATAAAAAAATAAAAAAATAATACATAAAATATTCTATTTTATTTATATATATATATATATATATATATATATATATATATATATATATATATATATATATATATATATATATATATATACAGTATATATATATATAGAAGGTTTATCTGTATTGATTTCAGTGGAAGGTTTTTAGATGTCACATGACCTAAATGCCATTTCAGAGAGTTTTCATCTTGCCAACAAAACATTTCCAGGGGGAAGTCCTGATATATTTCAAAGTGTTTCTGACCTTTAGTGGAGTGAATTTGGAGGTTGGTCTGGAAATGTTGGTAGCAGTAACATCAAAGTTTATGAAGTGAGACAATGTGACAGAGATCACAGATTAAAATTCCCAGATCATGTAGGAAAATCATCCCACCTTTGTCACCAGTTTGTGATACAAGGATGCTTATACCATGGTCTGCATGAATACTCATTTCTGATTGGCCGGCAGGTCTGTGTTAAAACCGTTTAACGCACACATAGTCCGGCTCAAGTCTAATCACGTTGTAAATTCATCCGCTACCCAACCTGCAGAGCTGTTTAATTAAGGAGCACAGCAACACCACAGGGTGGCGATATGCGGACTAGATTAACGTTACTTTCCGACTTTGCCCGGCTTGTATCCAAGGTTCGTCCTATTTACTGGAGCACTGAACATAGTTTCCATTGCATTGTGAATGCTTTTATTTTATATTGTTGGCATATTGAGTTGACCATGGTATAATAAGCGCGATATGGTGTACGTTAGATGATTTTAATGCACTTCGGTGCCTCCGGTGGTTCGTCACCTCCACGTCGGCATTAAAATCGTTTAAGGCACACCTAGGAGTTGATTATCCCTTACTTAAACAAGTAGTACTTTAGTGGAGCTGCATATTCCCCCATGCACATGTTTACATTTTTAAATGGGAATTATTCCTTTGTTTACATGAAGGGATCCTCATATCCAAAAAATTGATATGGTGTGTCTCCTCCCCACTCCTCTTCCTCTCTGCTTCCTGACCCACCTCTCTCAGCTCCTGCAGCAGAGTGCTGAGGTGCTCGTTGTCGGCCTGGGTGTTGGCTACGGTGGCCCGGTTGTGCTTGAGCTCCGCCTGCAGCTCCAGGAGGCGACCCATGTAGTAGGCCTCCTTGCTGGCAGACTCCTGGAGCAGGGTCTCCTCGTTGGTCTCCCCATCTGCCGCCACCTTACGCTGGGTGGAGTACGCCTGACCGAACGCCTGTGGGGGAGGAAGGGGGAGGGGACAGAGAAAAGAAAGGGTGAGTCATCCTGATAGGATTGGGCGATGCATCGTTTCATATAATGGTGCTGCTAATAGTCACTCTTTGAAGCATTTCATTCCAAAACTTCCAAAATTCACAAGTTAACATCTCAAAACCAAAATTCTTAAGGTTTGTGCAGACTTCAATAGCAACCCATAATTCACTTTGCTTTCACGCCAGTAAGCATTTTGTGCATGTGTCAATTTTTCTGAACAGTGAATTTTGGAAGGAAACATTTACCCATTGGTCTAGGTCTAGGTCAAGGCCTCAGTATAGCCACTTTCAGACATGAACTCCGGGTCAGCTCAGGGTTGCTTCCCCTGATCCTGACCTGGGCAATACGTGAAGTGCACCCTTTCAGACATGAGGCATGTTGCTTTCATACATGTGGACAGAGCCGGCCCTCCCTATAAAAGCAAACTAAGCACCAGGGGGCCCTCGTGGGAAGAAGAGGGCAGGGTGCACTCAATGTTTTAGCTAGAGTAGAGCTTCTGGTATTAGCGGAAACTGGACATCCAGACAAATACGTCGGGACCAACCATGTTATGCTAGCTCACTGGGAAGCGGGCATAAAAACAAACGGGTCCCTTGACCTCTTGGCTCTCACATTAAGATATCAAGCTACAACTTAAATACAACAACCCTGCCTTACAGATAAATCCTTTCCCTCTTATCTGTGTACTGAAAGTTCATTTTCAAACATCCAGTTAATAGAAAGTAAAAAAAATCATCAGTTGTAATGAATGCAGCAGGAAGTAACTAAATCTGGCAAATAAATCCACATAAAAAAAACATTTTAAAATGTCCCCTCTTATCAAAAAATAATTTTGTTAGAGTGGCTGTTATTAGAAACCCCTATTGTGTAGTGTTCAGCACTCCAAATGGGGTAACCTCTGTATGAATGCCATGTCACAGCAGGGATGCACTTACTGGGGCCATTCAAAAATTATACAGTAAAGGTAAAAGATGTGCGATTAAAAAGTGCAAAAGTACAGACAAGCAATATCAAATATAAAAGATGAAATTGGACTCATTAGAACCACAGGAGTCTAGCTTTCCAGCCAAATGTCAGCTAAGAGCTCCAGGGTCGTAAAGTGTTCTGCATGCATGAAAATGTTATTCTCGCCTTTTTTCCTGTCCCTATTTCTGCACACTGTGGTGTAGAAATGTACATTAATTTACACTTAAATTGAAGCCACCTAGTGGACAAACACAGTTAATATCATTTAACATTTTTCAACACTAAGCATTCAGACAAAAACAAAGTAGAAGTAAACAAGGCCAGGTCGAAACCTGGCATAGGCCTGTGTGCTGCTAATTTGAGTGGGAAGAGGGAGAGGATTTGCTAGTATAACAGACTGTTCTGTATCTGTTAATGTCTACTCTGATTGTGAAGTCCGGAAGAGGAAGTGGACTGTTGGTTCACTCTCTCTAGCTCTCTCGCCCCTGACCAAGAAGAAGTGGCAGCAGCTTCCAACAACAAGCGGTCTCTGACTCCTTATTTCAACACATGAACAATATATAAAGAACCCAAAACGCTCGGTTACATTGGTGGCAGCGGTGGTCGAAGGTGACGTCAGCGGTGGTCGTCTCTGACCCGCAATTTTTATTTATTTGAACGTGTTGGACCGTGGTGAGCACTGTTTGGTTAGCTTAGCTGTGTAGTGGCTACAGTTAACTGGCCGGCCGAATGACACTTTATTATTATTTTTTTCAGGTCAGTAAAACGTCACCAAGCACCTTGATACAACAATAGCACTGTATATAAGCGAGCAAAACTGTTAATGAGGTGTTTAATTGTAAACTGTGTCTTTTGTGTTGAGATATGTACCGAGATAACGTACTTTGCGCTAAGTTAACGTTAGCATACTTGCAGGTCCATTCCATTAACGTTATGTGCCGAATTTACTATGCCGAGGAATTTGAACATTTATCTGTCAGTGCAATGGTAGATTTTCATGACCGGAGAATATTATTTGATTGCTTAATTATTGCTTGCATCCTAATAAACAGATTGCCTCCAAAGATTGTGTTGTTGTGTATAATGTGCTAAATCATGTGACATCATGTAGGCTATCGCATGCAGACAAGCTCATTCTCCATTGTCTGGTGATGGGCACAGTTGGATAAAAATGATAGATGTCTGTAAATTAACTCATTGAGTGCCAGCCACTTTTGGAAAACGGATGCTCCCAGTGCCAGCACTTTCAGGGCGTTTTCAGTGATTTCTCGAGGCCCACAGAATATTGTGTGATATTACTATGTAAACACCGAACACGCCCAAAGAACGATGAGACTATCTTGTATCATCAGCAAAAAAAAGTTTATTGATATCATTTTCCATTCTATAGTTATGAGCAGTAGAATATAGGTTGGTTTCAGCAAAAACAGACATTTCAAACTAGAAGCTTAGATAATGAGCCTTTTGTGAAATGAAGCAGTTCAAGCACATCACTGACTCTGAAGCTAATATTTTCTGATGTAGTGACACCTCAAAAATAATTTCCTTCAATAAAAGAGCGAAAACAAAGGAATTTTGATGGCAAAATAATATTTTTTAGCTGCAACCAGCAGCGCTGGCCCCTGCGTGCGCAGACCCTACACTTTCTTGCTGGTCTTGATTTACTGCTGGTGGGCATCAGATATTCTAGCTTGTGTTTGCCAATCTGTCTGTCCATCGAGCCTGCTGTCTGGGTCGGTGTTGTATGGTGCCCTGCGTGCCCCACCCCCCTCAACTGCACACTCCTCCTCCGTGGGAGTGTCTCTGGTGGCTCTCTGCTGCGTTTGCTCTGCACGTTTCAAAGTGCGCTACACCCAGCTTTTTCACAGCGTTTCGCCGTTTTTGTCGCCGGCTCCCAGCGCTTCCAGCTGAGAATAATGTAACCTTTTCTGGCAACTAATCATGTGGAGGGGCTATCGCAGCGGAGACGGAGGGGCTCAATTGTGGGAGCAGATTGTCTGCTGCAGGCACAGCTAACGTTATGCTTCATGCATATCGATGCATACCGATGCGGTTTCCGTTTCCCCATGACTTCTTCTCTTTTTTTTTCCTCACCTTTCTCTAATCTGGAGAGCACTGTCGCCACCTAATGGGTCCGTAAAATAGCTTCTACACCTTCAAAATCCCCCATACTTTTACAGGAGATGCATCAGGCTTTGATCCACGTCCCACCGTCAAAAAACGCAATTGACGACTTTAGTCGTCATTGGCACTCTACGTTACTATTTGAATTGACGACGATAGTCGTCATTGGCACTCAATATAAATATATATTAATATAAATGTTGATGTTGAGTGAATGCCAAATGGACCAACCCTGGAACAGACGAGAAGAGGAAGAATAGAAGAATTAACAACCTTCAAGTCCCTGCCAGCAGGCTTCAAATCTCCAGACTTCGAGTCCTTATATGTAAAATGTGATGTCTGTAATAATTCGGCATACAATACATAGCTTACACCATTCAGCATGCATTTCGATATTTCAAACTTTCAGTATGTTCCTCCTAATTATTCCCATGTTTCCCAGGCGTTATTTTGATCAACATTGTGTTATAGCTAGCTAGCACAATAGCAGGGGCACTCAATTAAAATTCAAAGAGGTCCAGATCGAGAAAATGTCCTCAAGCGAAGGTTCGGAACATTGAGCTTGCGTTATGATTCAGTGGCATTGAACTTAGGCTACTTCAATGATTGCAGTAGCCTAATGGTACAATGTCTGTATGTAGTCAATGACTGACTGTTAACACATTGACTGCCAGCCGTTTTTTTTTTTGCTGTAGGTAGCTTTTGCCAAGCCGTTTTTTGAGGATTCTGGCTCATTTTACAAGAGCCGAGGATTCTTTTCTGCTTGGAGTTTGTCAACACAAAGTTCACAAAAGTACTAATAGAATGTGTGCTTTCTCTGTCTAAAAGAGTTAGTTTGTAGAGTTAGTAGTTATGTAGATATTAGCCGTTGAGTACAGCATGGTTTTAGCGTCTGAGAGTGAAAGCTGAGATAATCGCAGTTTTGTGAAATTCAATCAAACAGGCAGAACAGTCACTTTAACCATTTATTTTTGGCATCAGTGAGAGATCAGACATCCAAACAATATAGTTCCGAACGCCCTCTCCTTCAACTCCTCCCTCCGTGGGCGTGTCTAGTGGCTTTCAGCCTGCGTTTGTCACAAGCGAGTGCTCTGCTGCTGCTGCTGCTGCTGCGAGTTTGAGCAGCCTCCCTCCCTGGCAGCGAGTTTGAGCAGCCTCCCTCCCTGGCAGCGAGTGTGGATAGGTCTCACTCGTCTCTTGGGTTTGAGAGCCCCGATGAAGCCCCGTGCGACTCTAGGCTTTATGCTGCCCATCCAGTCCATTTCTGGAACCCCCCACCGCAGCAGCGCGAAAGCGTCCCCGCCTACAGTATGAGAATGAGGCTCGTTCGTTTCTGACTGTAAAATCGCCAAGCCATTTCCTTGAGAATGGAGGAAGCAGCCGCGGGAGGCAGCTGCTTTTGGTTGACTTTCTCTCTGTCGGGAGAGGACCGTCGCCACCTAGCTGGTCGGTAAAATAGATTATACACATTCAATACTTCCAATATCTCCATAGGAGACGCGGGGGGCATTGATCCACGTAGCACCGTCAAAAAAAAAAAAAACGATTTTTTTGACGTATTAATACGTCAATGGCAGTGAACCGCTGGATTTTTTTTGACGTATTAATACGTCAGTGGCAGTGAACGTGTTAAATCAAAACAAACAACGTTTATTTCGTTTTCAGATTTAACTGGATTAATTATAAATAACTAGCCTACACTAATAATAAATACATGTTCTTTTCTCATTTCAAGTAAAATAATGGCTGCATTTATAAATAACACAACAGAGTGCTTTGGAATGTGCATCTTAAAATAAAGTGCTTTAATTTTAGAAAAATAAGTTCCCCCTTTTCTTCCTTTTCTTAACTCCATTTCACATTTTATCAGTCAGGCTCTCAGCCAACAAACCTCCTTTTCTCTTGATAGAAGTGAGCTCCCACTCTGTCTGTCTGTCTGTTTGTCTGTCTGTCTTTCTATCTATTGGTCGCTCGCAATGCAAACTTCGCATGTCGTTGGGCAGTGAATGTGTGTGTGTGTGCCCTCAGTCTGGATTTGAGTGTGTGTGTGTTTGCTCATGTGTGGCGCTTCCATATAGACAGCTGGTCAGGATCGCGTCACACTTCACGAGACAGACTGGTTTTGAACTGCTCGTCAGACCAATGAATGAACATGAGTCTGCCTGCTCTGGATTAAAACTTAAGCTTTGTTTTCTACTCGTTTCTTTTGAGCACGCGATGTGAAAGTACTTCTATCTCTCGCATTTCTCCGAGTCTCGCCTCTCCTCCGTCCGTCTGTGTGTCAACTCTCACGCAGCAGCAGCAGCAGCAGGCAGAATCGATTCGCTTGTTGATTGGCTGAGTAGCATCACGTGTGAGGATTTACAGCGCATGCAT